>NC_052619.1:65250538-65348212 GCF_016545825.1 Eucalyptus grandis | reverse complement strand
CCAGAAGGGCTGCAACGATGGCGAGGGCTCAACCCTTAGCCGCCTTCTTCCTCTCTTGGCTTTTTTTTTAAAAATAATTTTTGTATTTATATTTGTATTTTTAAATGTTTTAAATAAATTTAGTTTTAAATTTAATTTAATTAGTTTTTATATTATTTTTTTACCACGTCAGCAGCAAAACGATGTTGCTTTCTACATTTATCTACCATTTGGCATGGCAAAATGATGCCATTTTGCAATTACTTCATCGAAAATCGCCATGTTAGTATTTTGATCGGATTTTCTCGTTGTTAGCACTTAAATGATTCATTTCGCTCCGATTTTGGCACTTAAGTGTTATTTTCCTAACTTTTTGCACTTAAGTGTCCATCTATGTCAAGTCTTGGCCCTCCAGGTATCCTAAACAAAAAGTTCCCGTATGGCCGAAAACCAAAGATCACTGGTTCCCCTGTGTTTTCTTTCTTAACGGGGCTCCTTGAGAAACTCCCGTGCGGCCGTTTATTCCACGATAACCCACCGGCGGTTCAAGAACCAAAAATCAAAGGTGTCCTTTAATCCACCAAAATTTGACCTATTTAAAGAAGATTGGTTCAAATAATTAGTTGCCATAATGGCCATCACTTTTATATGGGAAGGGGAGGCCACTTTGTAGTGACGTTTAACATTAGGTGTAGGGTTTGACTCTTACCTTTAAGGGATATGATAACAATTTGAGAATAAATGGAGAGTTAGAGTAGGACACTTATAAAAAGGGGAGAAGAAGAAGTTGGGTCCCATCGAATATTTAATTACAAAATATGTGCTCCCTTCCTTTTATTCGGCAAGTCTAACAAAATAAAGTCCAACTTTGCTGATCATGGTCAAATTTGGATGGAAGATCACATCACCGGAATTCTTTTGCCGAATCTTGATTTGTATATATTTACTATAATTCAAGATAACTATTCATAGAAAAAAACATCAAAACTTGAACAACTCAAAATCGTATGAGTTTCAGCTCAAATTTAAGATACAATTTAACTTTGAGAATAACAAAAAAAAAAAAAAAGGAGTCCCAAGTATAAAAGAGAACAACACTCAAGAGTGAGCTCTTGCCTCCATCAACTTGGGCACGTCATCAAGCATACTAGCGTCGGTGGGCTTAGCCCGGTGTCCAGCGATCTCCTTGCCTCGTGCGTCAGTGCCAACGTTTTCCTCAACACCAGCGAGACAACCAGCCGCACTCCCTAGTCCGACATCGACGAGCGAGTCCAGTCATCATCGCACCGGTAAGCTTTATAGGCGAAACCAAGTAATTTGTTGGATTTTTTGCGGAAGTGTATGTGTGCAAGTGTGTGTAACATGGCTAGGAACCAGCAATGATGTGTATATGAGTGGACTGCTACGGCAAGGAATATGGGGTGAAAAAAAGAAAGACTTCTGTTATGATGATATTACAAGGGAATGAGACTTTCTAGTTTTTTATGCTAGAGAGTACACGTCCAACGAGTCCTATTTATAGGCGTAGGAACACCACCTCTTTTCGACCGACTTAGATTAAAAAAAAAGACATATCTAACTTTTAAAATTTCAGCTTGCAAGCTATTCTTTTGCATGTTACAATTGGACATTCCCTAGCGCCTGCTTGTTGTAGCTCCAGCTTGTTGCCGACTTGGACAGTTGTTGCCGCCACTTTTCCTTCTCCATTAAGTATACTTCATTCCTAAGTGAGCGTAGGCTACTTTGTTTTAGGATTTTCAAAAAATGGATCACCTTTTAACTCTCCTCATTGATCCATTTTTATGATACTCCGAGTATACTTCTCAATGTCTCAAATTTTGCTGTTGGTAGTGCTTTAGTGAATATGTTTGCAATTTGGTCTTTGGTCTTACAATACTTTTTACCTTTGATCTTTCTGCTGTTTTGTACTACAACTGAAGTGATATTTTTTATGTCGATATGTTTAGTTCTTTCCATGATAGCTTGCATCATTTTAGAACACTTGCACCTGTCTTTGAATGTGCATGTCTTTTTCTTTAACGATATCCTATATGTCTTGGGCCATCAAAATGCTCTTAGTTGTAGTTTTTAGCTATGGCTCTGGCTTTAGCTCTCGTAGGCTCTGACTCTGGCTTCGACTTTGGTTCTAGCTCTAGCTCTAGCTCTGGTTCTCTTGACTTTGTTGGGCTCAAGCTCTTTTAGTTGAGGATGGTGAAGACAAATGCCCAAAACCATCCAAGTATGACTAGCTCGCCTCCACTATCCCTTACACATGGCTCGCACAAACATGGATGCATCTAGCTTCTTTGATACCACTATTGCATTTTGTAGAAGCGTATGTGTGCAAGTTCGTGTGCGTGTGAAATATGGCTATGAATCAGCAATGATGTGTATATGAGTGACTGCTATGGCGAGGGAATATGGGTGGAAAAAAAGAAAGACTGGTTGGTATTACAAAGGAAGAAGACTTTCTAGTTTTTTCTACTAGCTAGAGTACACGTCCAACAGGTCCTATCTATAGGCGTAGGAACACCACCTCTTCTCAACCGACCTAGATAGAAAACAATACAAATTTAACTTTTTAAAATTTCAGCTTGCAAGCTGTTCTTTTGCATGTTATAGCTAGATGTTCCCTAGCTCTTGTTTATTGTCGACTTGACAGTTGTTGCCGCCACTTTTCCTTCTCCATTAAGTATACTTCATTCATAAGCACACACGTAGGCTACTTATTTTAGGATTTTCCAAAATGGACCACCTTTAACATAGTCTCGGCCAGTCCACACCTAATGCTAGAGAGTTTTCGATCTCCTACTGCTGTGGTTGCCACCTCTGTCGAATCAACCAACACCACAAAGACATGTAGGGTGCGCATGGTAAAGCTTTTTGACCGGGAAATAGTTTCTTTTTAGAAATAGGTCTTTTCTATTTATATTTCAGGAATAATTTCTGAGTAAAATAAGGTGTTTGGCAATTTTACAAAATTTATATTATTGAAATAGAAAAATAGAAATGCGTTAGGTACGCTTTTTTTTTGCATTTATTGGTTTTTTATTCTTGCTCGCACTCGACGCCGCTCGCCTGTCGCAGACATTGCCGCTATCCGCCGTTGTTGTCACCGCTCGGCTGCCATCGCAGGACTGCCGCCGCCGACTGTCGACCAGCCGCAGTGAGGCAACGCTCGTGGGCTATGGGCAGCGATTGGCCGGCGGCGATCGCAGCAAATGCTTGGTGACCGGCGATCCGCGGCAAGCCGCGGCAACGGCTGGCGACCGACAGCGACGGGCGACAAGCAGCTGCAACGGGCGGCGATGGGCGCTGGCGGCGGTTGCGATGGTGGCTGTCACGCCATGGCTGTCCAGCAGCCACACGACGCGTGGCTGGCGGTCCCGTGGTGGCGGCTCGGCGGTCGAGGGTGGCCAGGCCAGGCGGCAATGACGATGAGATTAGATGGCTGGCGGTGGGATCGGCCGACGGTGGCCACGACGGCTGGTGGTGGTGCGACAAGGTGCGACAACCAAGGTTTGCCACAAGCAAGACAAACAAAAGAAAAAAAGAAAAGAAAAATTGGCTTATTTTTTAAAAAATTGTTCTTAAATAAGAAACTACTTTTTTGCTTTTATTTTTGTTCCAAATCTATTCTTGAACAAAATTTTTACCAAATGAATTTCTGTTATTTTTTTTTTGTTCTGAGAAACAAAAAGAAAAGAAATTGGGAGAAACAAAAACGTTACCATTCGTATCCGTAATAATCTCCCGATGACCAAACTTGCTATGAATTACAACGTTTGATCACTCAATAGCAATAGAGCTTCCTCGCTATCAGGCCTTTTGCTCCCAATCCAACAATGCTAGCCACCCTACTCACCCATTGACTCCTGCAATTCGAAGAAGCAGCCCAACTTTTACACCTTTGTCGTGTTTATACTTCCTACAAGTTCTCTAGGGTCTTTGTGAGTCGCTGCTCAAACCGTTGGTTATTGCTGTTGAAAATTTCCTATAATATGGGCTTACATTAATTAATTGATTTACTATTTTAGATAATTGTTAATAGATATTCCAATATGTGTTAAACTTTTAAGTGATCTTATTGAATTAGGTTTTCACATCTATTAATAACGGGCCTAGTTGAGTTAAGTTAAAAGTGTAGACAATTATATTTTAATTAAAGCCCATAAATGGGAAGGGCCTAATTGACATACTATTGATTATGGTTTATTAGGTCTCCCCTCTAGCCTATAAAATGGTAGAATATGCCTATCAATCGCTTAATTCCATTAAATGCTGCTCTATTGAAATATGTCATAGAGATGAAGATTTGGCATTCCAATAGATCTCTGATTATAAATAGGTTGATCTATTTTTCACATCTATTTTTTTTTTAAAAGTGAAGGAATTACCAAATACATACGTTTTGGATTTTCGCTGCATATCGATTTTAGTGTTTCACAGTCATATATGGATTTGATTGTTCTTAATTGATTGGTTGTTTATGTGGATAATTTTCTACATGTGGTATCATAGCAAGTCATATATGATTGTAGAACCAAAATTATTTCTTTTTATGAACAAATTGAAATTTTCCTTTAAACCGCATATTGTTGTTATTTTTCATGTGGATTTTTTATCAATTGATCTTGAAACCTTAGGGTTTTTGTTCTACATGTCAAGATCTTTCTAACCATATATGATTTGTATAGTTTTGTTGAGAATTGAGTGAGGATTTTGAATCTAAAATTTTACGGTTTATACCTTGAAAAAGTTCTATTAATTTTTAAATTACTCACAATTAATTGATGTTCATTGTAAATTGTTGCATGGGTATTGTCAAATATATGTTTTAGCATCTTTTGGTTGCATTAAGGTGAGTTTTTTGGGCTTAAATTTGGAAAAATCGAATTGCTTCCATGGGTGTTAGATCTGAAATTTTGAAGTTTGAATATTGATGATTTTCTTGTTTGTTCTTCATTTAATTCACTCTAGTGAATTTATATTGATGTTAAAAGCAAGACTCATGGAAAAATTTCATCAAAATCAACCTAATAAGTGTTTTTTTGAGGTTCGGGTCAAAACTGGATCGTAACCAGTTTTGTAGAATTTCTAGATCTGGCTGGAAGTTGAAGAAGACTCGAGCTGAGCTAGGCCAAATATATGGGCGTAAGCTCACTTCTTTCATTTTATTCCTAGTTCATGGCCGTGAGCCCAAAACCTTTCTAAGCGAGGGCGAATGGAACACGGGCTCAGATTTACAAGCCGGACCTAACACAACTATCATATGGCCCATCTCTGCTCTGCCGAGAGCTGGGACCATGGGCCTGTGTGAAAGCTGGGCGACGGGCTCGAATTCATTGGACTGGATCTAGTGTGATTTTTGCCGGCCTGCCCATTCCAAGCAAAGAGTTGATTAACGTGGGCTAGGTGAAGGCTTAGGCCCCATGGGAGGTCCTCATATATTTAAATAAAATAAATAGAATAATAAAAAATAAAAAATTATGGCAAAAATTGTTTGGAAAATGTAATATGATCTTGGAAGCATATGTTGTAAATTGTTCCATATTGTTAGATGAATTTTGAGCATTGATTAAATGGAACATTATTAATAAATTTTTTGGAGTTCTCTATTGATAAAAATTAGTATATACAATTACTCGCCCATAGGGGTTATTGTGTATATCAATTTGAAAAATTGCATGAAAATTAATTCCCTTACAAGATGGAGATGAAAATATTTATCTACCCAAAAGGGGATAATTTTTTTTCAAATTATATGTATTTCTCTATATTGATAATGATAGAGAGGATTGATGGGGATGTAAGACTCAAAAATTTTATCTTCCTAAAATGGATAAATTTTTAGAGTTATATGTAATTTCCTTTATGTTGTGATAATGGAGATGTATAATTTAAAGGTCGTGTTTAAAAATCAAATGAATAAGCTCTTTGATGATTATTTGTAATTTCTCCTTATCGCCTTTATATGTTTATATCAAGGAGATGTATAATTTAAAGGATTTGTCTACCCAAAGGGGATGAATCCTTGACAATTATATGTAATTATCCTTGTTGTCACTTTACAAACTTCATGCTATGTGGAAAATGAAATAACAGCATTATACACTCCTGCCCAAATGGGAGTTTATAATGTACTAATTATTTTTGTTAAATTGCTTATTGCTCATAATAGATTTTATTGCATTATGTGTGACAAACAGTTACCTTTGCTGTAAACAACAACATACTACGGTTGAAATGTTAATTGAATCAAATTTCAAGAGATTGAAGCAAATATAGAGTTTGCTCTAGGAATTGTGGATATAGACTTAGCTCTACGTGAGGATGAACCTTCCAAGCCTAATTATCAAAGTATTGCAGATCAAAAGGCTCATTATGCTGGATGGGAAAAATCTAACCGACTAAGCCTCATTGCTATGAAGAGGTCAATTGTTGAGCATCTCATTAGTGATTTGTTGGAAGATATGAATGTGAGATAGTTCCTTGAAGTAGTGGGAGAAAGATATATAGTTTCAAATAAGGTTGAAGCTGGGAACTTGCTGAGTGAGTTAACGAATATGAGACATTGTCTTTTCTAAAGATTATATTGTGCATCATGCCTTAAATGTTCTGCCAACTGAATTTAGCCAGATTAAGAATGTTTATAGTGCTCAGAATGAGACATGGAGCGTTAATGCCTTAATTACCAAATGTGTGATTGAAAAGACAAGTTAAAGAATGAGAAGTATGAGTCTCGCGCACTTCATTGCCAATGCCAAGTTGAGTTCTATAGAGGAAAATAGAAATCGGAAGGGTCAATGCCTCATGGTCCAGAAAAAAAGGCCAAGACTTCAAGAAAATGAAATCTTGGGAGAAATTGAGATAAGGGTTTCAAGTGTTTTCATTGCAAGAAGTAAGGTCACGGGAGAGCCAATTGCTTCAAGTTCAAAATTTGGCTAAAAACAAGAAAAGAAAGTCACCAAGGATCTCACAAATCTAAGAAATCCAAGTCTAAGGGAGTCAAAGCTTCAAGTTGGAAATGATATCGGAGTTGATGTGGAGCGCATAGGCACAGCTTGTTTTGAATTTAGATTATGGTTTTCAGCTTATTTTAAATAATGTCTTTCATGTTCTGGTTTTAGGAGAAACTTGATATCTCTTTTCTTCACTTGACAAAAGCCGATATTATCTTTTATTTTGCAAATAAAAGAGTGGATTTGAGTTATGATTCCAAAATTATTGGGAATTGTGTTCTATCTAATGGATTATATCGATTATCCTTATCTCCCAATAGACCATATTGCTCTTTCAATGTCGAGAATAATGTTGCTAAAAAGATCCTTAATCAAAGAAAGATCTTCATTGCTATAGCATAAGTGTTTAGGCATATCTCTAAAAAAAGGGTAAAGCGATTCATCAAGGCTGGGATATTCTTCATTTCTCTTTAATTTAGATGATATTGAGACTTGTATTGATTGTGTGAGGGGAAAATTGACTAAAACAAGGGAAGAAAGGCGTACTCCCAGTCAAAATCAATTGGAGATAATTCATACGGATATTAGTGGGCCATACTCAACCACCTTGTGTAGAAATAAGTACTTCATCATATTCATTGATGATGTCTCCCATTATTGTTATGTTTATTTAATTAAGGAGAAGATTGATGCTCTTGACATGTTTAAAGTGTTTTGAACAACAAATGACATGATATACCGAGACTGGACAACAAATGGGACCGTTTGCTAAATATTTGCAGGATTGTGGTATTGTTGCTCAGTATACAATGCCTTATAATCCTGAACATAATGGTGTAACTGAACGACGCAATTGCACACTTATGGAGATGAAACGAAGTATGATTGGCAGATCCTAATTTGCTTGAATACTTATAGGATGATGCAATTAAAACAACAACTTATATATTGAATCGTGTATAAGCAAACCAAAGGTCGAAAACACCTTTGAATTGTGGACAAGGAGGAAACAAAGCTTGAATCACTTTCGAAGTTTGGGGGTGTCCTGCAGAGGTGAAAACTTATGATCATTCTCAGAAGAAGACTGAACCTAAGACTACTAGATGTTACTTGATTGGATGCCCCGACCATTCCAAATGGTATAGGCTCTATTGTCCTACCGGAGGCACTAAAATCGTTGAATCCCAAACTGCCATATTCTTGAATTAGATGTTGCTGAAGAGAGTTCTTTTTCAATTTTTTAAAAGGAAAGAACCAAACAAAACGGCTTTTTCATTGTCCATTTTGATGATGATTCTATGCGATAGACTTACAGAGTGAAATTCAGCAAGAAGCATACACTAGAGATAGGATGAGATCTTCTTATTACAAATGAAATTCCTCGCATTTAATGATATGACTCCAGAAATGCATGTGTGAAGATCACAATGACAAAGAAGACCAATGCCTCTAAATGATTATCATGTCTATCTTAGAGAAGCTGATTTTGACATTGACATATAATTGATCCGCGACTTCAAAGAAGCTCTTAATAGTGATAAGGTAGATGGCTGGTTAGGAGCGATGAAGGACGCAGATGATTTCTATGTCAAATAATCAAGTATGAGAACTTGTTGATTTACCTAATAGGTATAAATCGATCGGTTGCAAATGAGTATTCAAAACCAAGAAAGACAATAAAGGCAACATAGAGAAATTAAAGGCAAGATAAGTCGCAAAGGGTACACACAGAGAATGCATTGATTATACA
This sequence comes from Eucalyptus grandis, assembly GCF_016545825.1. NCBI lineage: Eukaryota > Viridiplantae > Streptophyta > Magnoliopsida > Myrtales > Myrtaceae > Eucalyptus > Eucalyptus grandis. Next base: position 65,339,521 of record NC_052619.1, on the reverse strand, counting down.
AAAAAATCTTTCTCTCGTTGTCTACTAAAGACTCATTTCGGATAATCATGACATTGGTGGCCTATTTTGACTTAGAGTTTCATCAAATAGATGTCAAGATAGCTTTTCTAAAGGGGAGATCTGGATGAAAAAGTATATATGCAACAAACCGTAAGTGGCTTAAAGAAACCAGAAATGAACATATGATGCAAACTTCAGAGGTTTATCTATGGTCTCAAACAAGCATAATATTAGTGGTACTTGAAATTTCACAAGGTTGTGAGATCATTTGGTTTGAAGAAAATAAGTTTGATCACATCTACATGAAAAAGTGTGGCAAATATATTTTCTTAGTACTTTATGTATATGCCAATTTACTTACTAGTAAAGATGTTGATCTATTGAATGACACAAATTTTTCTATCTACAAAGTTTGATATGAAAACCTTGGGAAGCCTCCTTTGTTCTAGATATTGAGATTCATTGTGACAGATCTAAGAAGGTTTTAGGGTTATTCAGAAAAGTTATATTGATCGTGTTTGGAAAAAAAAATCAATATGCAAACCTATGTTAAGTGAAGCTTCATAGAAAGGAGATAAATTGAACATAGAACAATGCCCCAAAAATAATGTTGAAAAAGAATGAAGAATATTCCATATGCTAGTGTAATTGGTAGTCTTATGTATGTACAAGTATGCACCGGACCTGATATTGCTTTTGATGTGAATACACTTGGGAGAAATCTATCGAATCCAGGTCATGAAAATTGTGTTGCAGTTAAAAAGGTGATGAGATATCTATAACGAACAAAAGATTTCAAGCTCATGTATAGCATAATAGAGGACTTAAAGGTGATTGGATATTCAGATGTTGATTTTGCTAGTTGTTCGGATGACAAAAAATCGACTTCTGGATATATTTTAATGATGGTTAGAGGTGCTATCTCTTGGAAGAGTACAAAAAAAAATTTGGTTACGAACTCTACAATATATGAGTTTGTAACATATTACGGCACATCAATTCAAGCTGTTTGGCCTAGAAATTTAATCATAAATTGTGAGTTGTGGACTCCTATTGCCAAACTTATTGTGATCTACTGTGACAACATTACAGCTGTGTTTTATTCTAAAAATGACAAGACAAGAATGCGCCCAAATACATGGAGATCAAATATTATATTGTTAAAGACTTGATCAAAATGGGAGATACCGTGATCGAGAATATTATAATTGAGTCTATGTTGGTTGATCCTCTAACAAAGATTTACGACTCCATTTTGTTTAAAGAACATGTAAAGAATATGGGTGTTTAGATTCATTTGATCTCTTTTGTTAAAGGGGAGTTATATAATTTGTATTTTTGGATATTATAGTTATATGCAAATTGATAATACTTTCATGATGTCTACAAGTATTTATTTTTAATTATAATTGTTGTCGATTCTATTATTATCCTTTCTCCTATTGACTCGAGAAATGAAAGTATAAACAGTATCTTTAAACAAATTTTTAATTTAAAGACGCACCGATGTCACTAATTATGAGATCTCATGTTGAATTGTGAAATAATTATAATTTCGGTATAGTTTAGAAATCGACTCAAGGCAATTTCATGTTGTTTAGAAATTACACTAATGCAGTTTCAGTCGTTGAGAAATTACATTGAGGGACCGATAAGAAATAGTGTATATTTTGATCATATGTTGGCACTATTTTTTACTACACTATTAGCCCATGATCTATGAAAATATAATGCTTATTATATGTGATTATGGAATGTCATGTTATGTATTTTCTTAACATATTATCCCGATAGTCCTATACCGAGATTATATAGGATTTGATTGGTTTTGAAACGCCATTATTGGAATATTATTTTTTTAAAGTTGTGGCCACATAAAACAAATTTTCAGTTATTAACCTGAGAATGTCGTTTTCAATATAAAAATCTTTTTTTCAAAATAAAAATAAGTTAATTAATGTAGCCTAAGTGGGAGAATGTTGGAAATTTTCTATATATGAGTTTACAATAATTAATTGATTTACTATTTTCAATAATCGAGTTAATGGATATTCCAATATATGTTAAACTCTTAAGTGATCTTATTGAATTGAATTTTTGACATCTATTAATAATGCTCCTGAGTTAAATAGCAAAGTGTAGATAATTATATTTAACTGAAACTCGTAATAGGAGGGCCTAGTCAACACACTATTAATTAGAGTTTACTAGGTTCCCTTTCTAGCCTATAAAATGATAGGTTATGCCTATTAGTCACTTAATGCCATTAAAAGTGGCTATATTGAAATATGTCATATAGATGAAGACGGCATTCCAATAAATCTCTAATTATAAATAGATTGATCTATTTTTCTTCAAGTGAAGGAATGGCTCAAACATGTAATGCTTTAATTGCATTATACATATTGATTTTGTGTTTTACAGTCATATATGAATCTGATTGTTATTGATTAATTAGTTGTTTATGTGGATAATTTTCTACAATTACAGCATCACCGAGTCTTTCGAGGAGTTGCTAGGCTTCAATGACGTCTGTAATACCTCGAGGCACCTACAAGTTCTTGTTGCCTTTGCCATTGCCGGTGAACACCCTTTTCCGGTTGCCGTGAACCTCATTGCCAATCACGATTTACAAATTTAGGTAATTTCTTAGAATTGAATAGTTCAAATTTATCGATTACTTGAATTGTGATTATTGTAATCTTAACTTTTGTTTGGCCTTATCTTTAACTCTTCTCACTCTTCGAAACTTTTGTTGTGCCCTTCTACAAGAGGGTCGAAGTCAAACCCTGCACTTATGATATGAGTGCCCCTTGGCTGCAAAAAAGTGAAGAATCGAGTCAAAGATAATGGTTGGTGCGGTAAAGGTACTATGATTAAAGGAGAGCGGACCTAACACATGAGGTTTACATGTCAAGGAGAGACTTGTTAAGGTGCATGCGTGAGAGTATTAGAATTAAAGGAGTCCTATGTCGGGGGATGTGATGTAATGTGAAACAAGTAATATATCTTACTCGTCAAGAACTCATAAGTTTAAGCTTATGAATGAAAGTAGGTCCAGCTTGTCATGAATTTCACAAAAGTGAATCACCAAGGAAAAGTAATAAATTACTCAGCAAACATTTAGTTCGGAGTCCGCCAAACCCATATCATTCACAACTTTAGAGTTTTCATGTAATCAATTTAACAAGCAAATTAATTCAACTAAGAGTTACCACTAATCTAGTATGAGTTGATTAAAAATTAAAGTAAAATGTGTGAGAATATTTTATTTCAACGAATCCCATATATCATAGAAATGGGGAATTGATTACGCTAGATAAATCTCATATCCTTTCGCTACCGTTCTTTTTATTTCAAAAATCATTTACAAGGAGTCTTGGCCAATTTTAATCTAAAACCACTAATTGTGATGAGTGATCATGTTGGTGTGTAGACAAGAATTTAAAAATCTATAATTAAAGTAGTAATTAAATTGCTTAGGCAGCAGATAAAAAAGACCTTGGTGCACGAAACAATTCAATGATGTGATGTATGCATGACCTAGGTTAATGCCATTAATTCTTTTTAGTTTTTTTTTTTCTAAATAAGCATTAAATGCTATGTCTATTCGAGTTCTAAATTAACATGAGATGATAAACTAACATGAAATCTAAATAACTTGTACGCTATGTTAATTAACTTAGATGCGACCTATATGCAACTCTAATGACATGAATTAATTAATCCAACTATTTAGACTTTTTGTGAGAGATTTTGTATTTTCTTTTCTTAAAGAAATGAAAGACTAAATTCTAGGTTACTAAACATGACCTAAGTGACGTTGATCTAGGAATGATGACCTATTGATTCACTGCATGAGATGCAATTATTAATTTGCATGACCAAAAAGCATGTGGTACTAAATGACAGGTAATATATGACATGGATATGTTGACATGAATATTATGGCATGGGTATTATCTAACTAATTCTATATGAGATATGCGTGTAAATTGTAATTTTCTTTTAAAGCTAAAATAGGAAACTACTTAAAGTGTACGATGACCTAACTTAAAATAGAAAAAAAAATTATATTAAATACTAATCTGAAGTAGGTAATTTATTAAATTACTACATGGTTCCTAAAATATGCAATTTTAATTTAGAAAGCATAGGTGGTTTCAATCTATCTTAGACGCAACATAATTTTTTTTATTTTATAGTTTTCATAAAAGGAATATTTCTAAAACTAATGACATGCCCACATAATCAAATACTCATAACATCCAACATAGGAAACAAAGATAGTCGGGAATCTGATCTTAGGTCTCAAATATTGAACCCCAATCGTAACCACTCAAACGAGGAAATTTCCTATAATCTCGAATCAAATTGTGTTAGAATCGAACAACCACAATTTAGGTAATGTAATATTTGAATTAAACTTAGGAAATTACCTGAATTGAATTACCGACTCAAACAACAACCAACAGCGAGGGGTTCGCCAGGAAGATTGACAATGATGATAACCAGCAAGGAATAGGATGGGGCGACAAACAGCAACGCTATGGACAATGAACATCACAAGGGGATCTTTGGATTTTTATGCTCGATTACTTTAGAAATTGAAGAAGTAGGTGTCCTAGAGGTCTCCTCAGAATTTCAATGCATTCTGACTGAAATGAACACATATTTACTGACTTTGTGCGACCGTGTGTTGGATTCTCTAGTAGTTTGATTGGCCACATTTTCTCCTTCCAAGACATACTTTCATATATTGTTGCACCATCTCTATTGGACAAACTCAAGAATAATGTCTTAGCGGGATTCTCTATATAATTCGAGCACAATCTAACGGTTAACAAATGTGTACTCAGTAAAATGTGCGTTGAATTATTCTGAGGATCGCGAGAGAGAGCTCCTACGTGTATGATTTTCTTTGCTCTCTTATATTCTTTTTCTTTTCTATTGTGTATTGCTAACCCCTTTGAACAACGTCAACTTCAAGAGAACAATGTGTCTACATAGCCAAAGATTATTGCTTTTCTTGAGATATCCCTTAAATTGAAACAACGAAGTTGTGTAATATATTCAAGATAGGAAAATAAAATATCTCTTTCATTCTCAATCCAATAATCAAAATTTTGAGCTAATTTATTGCTCTTGAATTAAAGAAGGCAATCTTTCTGATTTGACTTCCTTCAAAATTTCGACTATTATGGGTTGGCCGAATTTTGTGTTCTCTTGGCCTTAGTCCATCTAATCCGCTTATGCTCAGAGCATTCTTATATGTTAACTCTCTCTCTCTCTCTCTCTCTCTCTCTCTCTCTCTCTCTCTCTCTCTCGTCTTCAACCTTCACCCATGTCGAAAGGATTTGAGTTAGTCTCAACCTCCCTCCCTCTTTTGTAGATTTTTTTTTTTTTTGGGGTTTTATTGTTCTTATCTTGTCTTTTCTTCTCTCCTGATTGAGATCTAGGAGCTCTTTTTTCTCTTGGTCTAATTCTAAATTTGAGAGTTTGAATTCTTTCAATTTAGTCCTAGACTTGGAAACTACCCTCTTCTGATCTAGGTTTGAGAATTTAATAAATATACTTTTGCGGATTCAATACCCTTTCTTATGTGCTTGTACAAGTTCTCTTCCTTCAGTTTCAATGATAATCATATCAATTTTGGTGTCTCGTTGAACCATAGAGACTTACTTATTCACATGTTAGATTTGTGTTTTTAAAATTTATTTTGGTTGTTTTTCTACGACGATGGTATAGAGGATGTCGAATTTAGACACACACTTCCAACTGGGAATATTGTAGGTATTGGGAAATGAATTTCTAGTATATGTTCATCACTGATAAAGATACAAAATTTAGAGGTCAGCCATCAATTAATTTGCAAGATAAATTCATTACTTTGTTTTGATTTGCTTTGTCACGAAGTGTATATAGTTCACATGTATCATTCGAAGCAATAAATACAATTTTCTTTTGACAAAAAAATGTTAACAATATTTTTATTTACAAATCATGGTTGATTCCTAATTATAAGTAATGAACAGAGTCATCCAAATTTAAGTATTAATACAACCGAAATGTTAATGGTTTGAACTTTGAACTCTTTCTTGGCCTTCTCTCAGATATCAGGTTATGTCGTGGGTCTCGTACCGTGGGTCATTTGTCTCTGTCAACGTCTTGTAGTAGGTCAATAATGCGTGGCGTAGTAGGCCAAGAGAGTTTCCAACCAAGCGACGTTCACCATATAAGGAGAGGCAGACAGATGTTTCGTCGGTGAAGTCGAGAGAGAGAGGGAGAGAGAGAGAGAGTACAATAATTCATTCGACAAGATCTTATCAAATCAAGGTGTGATGTGCGTCAAAGGAATCTTACTGTTTGCTTGGCGGAGGTTTCTTAAAGAAAGGCGTGGTGGAGGTTTCTTAAAAAAAATGCGTGGCCATAACCGACACAATCCCCTATAATTCACTGCCGTGCCTCGTTGTGGGCGGAAAGTATCTGACGATGTGGGCCTTTTGCTTCAGAGAGAAGTACGATTTCGACTTCGATTTCAGAGGATCCAGGGCACTTTGATCCTTCCAGTAACAGTATGCGTCGTGGAACTCATTTCCTTCTGTCTTTTATCGCCAGAAAACGGAATCGATAAAATCTCGAACTCATAGACAACCTCCCAAATTGACTTTCATGCATTGTCTCATCACTTACTTTTTAAGTCTACTTAATTATATAAGTTTTCATTGTGATCGACAGCTAAAATAAAAGAAAATTTTCTTTTCATTAAACAGTGCCATTTGTAAGTTATTAAGTACCATTAGCTCATTATTTCTTGTTCAATGAATAGACATAGAAAATCAATCAACTGACACAAAAAGCATAGAATTATGTCCATCTAACAAGCTCATCCAGTTCAACGTACTTGATCTAAATCATTATAATTTTCCTGAGCATAAAAACGAAAACCGAGTAGTTATTAGCTAATTTGAACAAACAAAAATTCAATAGAGAAGAAAGCATGAACCACTCCTATTTTGTCGCTTTCTTATTGTTTTCGTATCGGATGAAGTGTAGCCAACAAATTCCACGCTAGACCTTACATGCACCATCCTATTGTCTCCGTTCTTTTTTTTTTGGTCTGAATCAAGAAGCTGGTTTTGTACTACTGGCTCTCTTTTTCTTCTCTAATTTCTGTATTTTTGTTAGCCGCTTGATAGTTGTTCTTAATTCTACGTCAAAGCATGGGGCCGTGCCAAACTGATAGGCAACTTTTTCCTTTTTTGGCTAGAAAGTAATGGGCGACTTGATAGATGGATGACATGAGATTAGACGATAAATACTAATTTGACATTTTACCTACGCGAGAGTCTTTTCTTGTCGACTAACAAATGTGAACCACCTGAATGATTTAGATTTTTTTTTTTTTTTAATCTGAATCCTAGGTATTTTTTTTTGAGCAAAATCTGAATCCTAGGTTTAGATTGATAAGGTTTTGTTTTCTTTTATAAATAATAAAACATTTAACTTGTTTTTAGTATAAGTAAACGTTTCTTAAAATGTTTGGTCATGGCTAATTAATATAAACATAACTAAACAGTCTCTAGTCAATAGTATTAAAGAATTTGATATGGCGAATTCCCTGTTCAATTAATAGTGCCTTATCTAGTGTACGTGGATTGAGTAATATGCTTGCATCCATAAGGACTAGACAATCCAAATAAGTTCAGATCTCCCATGTTATAGATATGATATAAGTCACAAGTATAATGGCACACACCACCTTGTTGGGGAGGGGGGTGTTTTCAAAGTAGTTGCCATTAAATAAAAAAAAGTTCATAATTTTTTTTAGTGTAGTCCTCTTTTATATCTATAAGTCACTGTGTGTATTATATCATATCCTTTGTTTTGGATATGATATGAGAGAGAGTGAGAGAGAGAGAGAGAGAGAGAGAGAGAGAGAGAGAGAGAGAGAGAGAGAGAGATCAAAGTAATTGACATTAAATAAAAAGAAGCTTATAGTTTATTTATGGTATGGTCTTATCTTATATCTATTTTTGGTCGAATATTTTATTTTATATCTATTTTACGAGTTACTTTATGTGCTATGTGTGAGGTTGCAAAACCATTGAATGTATATCTTACCAGTCTCTTGTGCGAACCTAAAAGGAAATGAGTTATTAAGGCATATAGGAAAATAAGCACATGGATAGGTTGAACTTAGAAATTTAAGATTCTTTAAGAACTTCTTATTACTGTGCTCTAAAAATTATAAAGTCAAGTTTGAGTTGTCTTTTCTAGATTCATGGATAGGTTGAACTTATAAATTTAAGATTCTTTAAGAACTTCTTATTACTATGCTCTAAAATTATAAAATCAAGTTTGAGTTTCTTGTCTAGATTCTTAGGGTCGAATGATAATCATTCTATTTCTTTTTTTTTTTCTTAAGAACAAGTTTGGAACAAAATTCGTTTGGTAAATACATAGAATTAAAAACTCTTCTCAAGAATTGCCCTCGTTGCTCCGCCCACTCGCCCCGAGTAGCTGCCTAGAAATTTTAAGGCCTATAAAACGATTTTCTGTTTCGAGAACATAATTTTGTGTCATTATCAAATATGCATAAATACATAGCCGTGAAAATGCATGCCCAAAGTTGATGCTCCTTCCATAGTGCTTAATTAAACGTTTCATTTTTTTCTTCTCGTGGTTCCCCACCAATCAACCTGTCCTATCGATCTTATGATTGGTTAAAGGATGTTAGTAAAATTCTTTGATATTGATTCTTTTATAGCAAGTTTTGCCCGCTCGTTAGTGGCCAGTAAAGAGGATGTTTATGGACTCCTGAAAGGCCGCTAAGAAATGAAGCTTGTAGTTAGCAAACGCCTTGAAGGGCCAATGTCTACCAACTCAAGGTCTGCATTCAGATGATAAGAAATTTCATAAATTGGAAGACCTGAGAGTGTCCCAAAAAGAATAATCAAATTTTGAAGTACCTACATATGGTTAAGGTTTTCCCTACGATATTAATCATAGTAAGGCCAATTCAGCTATAAATAATCAAACCTCTCTTAATAATTATATTTGCTTGTTCTATGCTTTATTTTGAGATTCTCTCGACTACTATTTTGCTTCTAGTTTTAGTCCCTTCTTTAGGGTACTGTACGCTTTGCGTGCTAAATCGTTTGACATATAATGTATCACTTGTGTTGTCTTGAACGTTTAAGCTATTGAAACGAAAACAGTTATGTTCTCAGCCTTTTTTTTTTTTTTTTTTTTTGGTATTAATGTACTCGACTTTAAGATAATAGTAGAGTCCGAGGTACCTTTTTATATTATACATGCATAAAGATGTGTGAAAAGATAGATATCGAATCTATATAATCAGAGGTGGTGATTTCATCTTTCTAGTTTAATACAGTCAGAATGTTCCCTTATACCTTTATTTAGAACCTTTCATATTATAAACTTCTTTTGAAAGGTTGTGGGCGTGATATATCTCATGACCTCATTGGCCCTAGTTTACTGTATCTAAGATGAAATATTACGTCAATAAAGAAAAGATAACGCGTGTTATGCATCCGTTTTATCATGGATCATTGAGCTGTGAAAAACAGGCCAATCAAGGCTCACATTTTATTAAAATTAAAAAGCAAAGTGATTTCCCTCCATCACTTTTATTTGAAAGTGATTGTAACTTTGTTTCCTTCTGTTTATAAGCAAAAGGGTAGGGAAGGGTGACTAAAGCTAGCATTCCCTTCTCTGTGCTACTATAAGGTCATGCCCTCACCATAGAATGTTCAATTTTAGTAATAACCACTCCATACATGTATTTGGAAGATCTAAAGTTGGTGAGCTTGTCACAGTAACCCCCATCAAGATGCTAGTAGCTAAAATGTCTTTCTATACAAATTATGCCAAAGGTAGACAATGCAACATAAACTGTTTAGAGGTTCACTTATGACATGAATCGACTCGTGACCTATTAAAAGGTAGGTGGGTCATTTACCACTAGGCCAACCATCTTGATGATAACTTGATTTATTTTGTATTGCAACTAGAGGTACACGATATCCTTCTCTCACCCATTAAAGCACTTGTTAAGTGAGCATTACGTAGTTTTCTCATAGAATGCGCATTTTCAATTTTCAAACCGCGTCAATAATTGTTTCTATTATTTTAAATTTTTCAATTAGTGTTCTAAATGCACTCGTTAATTACACTCTTGAAAATCAATAACATCTTTTAACTTCAAACACGTACATGGTAATCAGTGGCCACCCTTCCAACATGGAAGGAGAATGTGAGGGGTTCAAATCCTCACCTTCTCAGGGGGATGGGGGTGAGGACACGTAAGTTTCAGGAGTGGAGGAGTGGGTTTCGACTCACGCCCGCAAAGGCGAGGTAAAAGTCTGAGAGTGAGTGTAGAGTAGGAATAGAGTAGGACTGACAAAAAAAAAAAAAACACGTACATGGTAATCAATTTATGTGGACAAGTCGTGCAAACTCATACCATGCGTGTTTCACGCTCGAATTGGACTCAAGTGACAATCAACGTGGAATATCGAGACGAAGTACCCCAAAACAATCTATAAATAGATGAGCCTCAAACCAATTCAAATGCAAGCCAACTAGAAAGAGAGAGAGAGATGGAAGTCATGCAAGTACTACACATGAATGGAGGAATGGGAGAAACAAGTTATGCTAACAACTCATTGCTTCAGGTACGTCTCTCATTATACTATTGTGGCTTAGAAAATCTTGGATTCATTTGCATTTAAAGATTGATTACACACTCTTTTGTGATTATGTATCACATACGGTTTATTCATTTTATATCATATAAGGGTTCTTTTTGTTTAGCAAGATTTTAAATTTTACCATACCCTTTTAGACAATTTAACTTATCTTTCTAGCATTCAAAATGTTATAAAGCCAACCAAAAAGCTTTAACTGAAAAGTGGAAGGAGATCACATGAATATAAAGAGCATATGAGATCCATTGTTAACTAATATGGGACAATACTTTAATACCTCCACTCATGTGCAAGCCTGATTATGAGCACCACGTGGAATTTGACTAATGGGGGTGGACATACATTGGCTAAAGGAATAACACTAGTTTTGATACCATGTTAAAAAGTTCAACCTCAAAATTTAAACTGATAAGTGGAAGGAGAACACATAAATGTAAATAGTATATAGGAACTATTGTCAAGCACTCTGGGACAATACTTCAACACAAATTATGATCCCAATTCATAAATACACTTTTAATCAACAAGATTTCTCTTAAAGAAGAAAGTGCACTAAAGGTATATTGAAAAACCAGATCTTGCAAGATCATTGCAACCTCAGACAAACTCAATCCTTGATATTGAGTCAATGCTTTCTCCTTTTCTTTATTTAGAGAAAGGTGATATTGATGACGAAGCCCATAATGGAGGCAGCCGTCACAGCTCTCTTCTCGACTGCCACCACCAACTTCCCGGCGAGCGTCGCCATTGCGGACTTGGGCTGTTCCACTGGCCCCAACACTCTTTTCGTTGTGTCTGAGATCATCAGCATCATGATCGATCTCTACAGTGCGAAGAAGCACGAGCTGCCGGAGCTCCAAGTGTTCTTGAACGATCTCCCGGGGAACGACTTCAACACCATCTTCAGCAACTTCTTGCCAAGATTCCAAGAGAAGCTGAGGGAGCAAATTAAGAGCAAGAATGGAGCGTGGGCAACGTTGTCATGCTTCTTCAGTGGCGTTCCTGGTTCGTTCTATGGGAGATTGTTCCCTCGGGAGAGCCTGCATTTGATTCATTCTTCATACAGTCTCATGTGGCTGTCTCAGGTAATTTTTTGACCCATAGTTTCATTTGTTAACTTGATGGAGAACAAACTCGTTCTCTCTCTCACTCCGTTTCTTCTTGTCAGGTCCCACAGGGACTAGAGGGAAACAAAGGCAACATATACATGGCGAGATCGAGCCCACCGAAGGTGCTTACGGCATACTACGAGCAATTCCAGAGGGACTTCTCAACGTTCTTGGAGTGTCGTGGGCAAGAGTTAGTGGTGGGAGGGCGTATGGTTTTGACCCTCCTGGGTCGAAGAAGCGACGATCCTTCGAGCAAAGAGTGTTGCTACATTTGGGAGCTCTTGGCTGCTGCTCTCAATGAGATGGTCTCCGAGGTAACCCAAAAACAATTTAAAGATGTACTTGATTAGTTGCGTACTACGATAAAATCGAGGTTGATTTTTCTTATTGCTCCTAGTGAAAGCTGTAATAACGTACCGTAGAACTTGGTTACTTTTGCTAGTTCTCTATGAATATCTTTCTTATTGATTAAGGTATATTATTTGCGATTCTAAAGTACCCAAAGTTTTTGCTAGATGACCTAAAAAATTTTCTTATGAACCTCTAGCTAGAATTTTCATATAAATTCTTTGGACGAAAGCAGTAATGCAATTTGGAAATCCCGCAAAATTTATGCGCTTTCTCGTATTGGGGAATGTTAGAGTACAAGGGACAAATTTATTAGGTGCTTGGAGGACACAACCATTCCCTCTTCAGTATGGTTTAGACCCAATTTAAGTGAAATCTACAATTACATGAGAGAATCACGTATAAGAGCACTATGCAATAGACACATACCCAATTACATAAATAATTAACCATGACTATTTTTTTTTTCTTTTGTTCACAAAGTAAGTACGAATATTATGATGATATCATACTAACAACTTATGATTTTACAATTGCTTCTAATATTTGCTGGCAAAATCTAAAATTTTGCATCTGGCCTAATGCAGGGACTCATAGAAGAAGATAAATTGGACTCCTTCAACATCCCTCAGTATACACCCTCACCAAAAAGAAGTACGAGGAGGTCCAAAAGCAAGAGTCATTCTCAATCGATTGCTTGGAGGTGTCCGAAGTGAATTGGAGTGTCCTTAACACGAATTTCGATCCTAATGTTGTGTTGGAGGATGGGGGATATGATATGGCCAGGTGCATGAGAGCCGTGGCTGAGCCCCTGCTCGTTGATCACTTCGGTGAAGAGATCATAGATGAGGTCTTCAAGAGATACAAGGCTCAACTCGCTAATGGCATGTCCAAAGGAAAAGACTGCATTCGTCAACATCGTCATTTCAGTAAAGAAAATCGCCTAGCTAAAATGCAAAAATTCCAGAATGAGCACATCACATTTATATGCACGTTCATGGTGAAGTTGATATATGTATGTCGCTAGTGTGTTTCCTATGGTTTGAAGGTGTGGCAGTTTCACTTGTATTACTTCTTATGTCTTATATCTCGTGTTAAGAAAATGCAAGAAACTTGCTGCAAGTTGAAGGGCTTGACATTTGGGATTTTGGTTTAAGGATTTTTCTTTTGTATATCCACCAATGCATTGGTTTAATTGATCGAATTGGTGCTTTGATTCTATTTGTGTCAGGAAAACGAAACAAAAAAGCAAAAATTAATTAAACAAAAACGAAATTAGAAACTCAACAACAAGAGTTTCCCAATATTATCAATCAAACATTTTGAAAGGTTTACTCAACACATGGAGGTTATAACATTAAATGATTTTGACAAAGAAAACTAAACATACCGTGTTTTATGGGGAAAATTGTGCAAAACATCCTAATTCTATAATACTTTTGGTAATTCAATCCTTAATCTTTCAATTTTATCAATTGAATCATAAACCTTTTAAGTTTTGTCAATTGAATTAATTTGACTAATTTTTGTTGAAAATCATTGACGTAAACGTCAACCATCTTGAGTGGCATAGCCGATCTTGACATAAATAATGTTTTATATTATTTTCATTCTCTTTTCCTTCTTTACTTTTACTTTTCTATTTTTTTTTTTCATTTTCTCTTCTTTTCCTTTTTTTCAGCCTCAAGCGAGCGGCTAGTGAGGGCAAACACTCGCTTGATTCGGCACATGGGTTAGGACTCACCTGGGCTAGCAAGGGCAGCCCTCCACCAAATTGGACAAGGGGTTTATCCCCTGGTAAGGGCAACCCTTGTCGGCCCCTAGCAAGGCATCCCTTGCCTAAGGCTGGCGACCTCTACTAGCCATCAACGAGGCCTAGCAATAGTTGCGGAGAGAAAAAGGGAAAAAAAAAAAAAACAAAAACAAAAAAAAAACAAAGAAAAACAAAGAAAAGAAGAGAAAATGAGAAGAAAAGAAAAAAAGGAAAAAAAAAAAAAGAGAAAAATTAATAAAAATTGAAAAAATATTAAAATATTATTAAAACTTGTCTATGTCAATATGTCACATAAAACGGCTAATGTTTATGTTAGCAATATTTCACCAAAATTGATTGGATGAATTTAATTGGCAAAACATGAAAATATTTAGATTTCAATTGGCACAATTAAAGTGTTTAGCATTGTATTAAAAAGTATAACATGTTTATTACTTTATGGACCATTCTCCTGTGTTTTGTAGTTGGCTGAGGTCTTTTATAATTTCTTTAACAAACATTCCCTTATCATAACTTGTCTTATCATAACTTGTCCTAAAGACACATACTTTATTATATGTAATTTCTGCAAGAAAATATCGCCACGTGCATATAAAATTTAAGAGAAGAGTGATTTTTATAGTAAATAAGTTGATTTTTGTCATAGATGAGGGCAAAAACGTTATGAAACATACAAAAGAAAAAAAAAAAAAAACTTGTCACCTAAAGCGATTATAACAACTCAATATTTGGTTTAAGCCATAACTATTTAATGCCACTATAGAGATTTAAATTGGAGAGTCTGTTACTGCACCGTTACCAAATTGCTAACTGGTAGGAAAATTTCTCCATGAGAACTATGCTATAGTTAACAACGCAACTGAAGTCGTTTATAGATCCGGTCATAACGTGAACGAACTAGTGATCTTACGGAAGATAATGACCCATTTACCACTAGGGCAACCACCGTGGATGTAACTTCCAGTGCAATCATAGATACGATATTCTTCTTTCACCCTCGAGAACACTGGGTATAGTTTTCTCATAATATGCATGTCGTCAACTTTCAAAGTGCATCAATAATTGTTTCTTCTATTATGTTTTTTTTTATTCATTTAAATTCTCGCCTAGTGTTCTAAGATCACCGATTAATGATACTCTTGAAAATAAAATATCCTCTTTTAATTTCAACCATATATGGCAACATGGCATGTATCTAGACTCCAACATGAATTTCATATACATGTTGCAATTTCCACAATAGAGGAGGAGACGAATCTAAACCTAACGTTAGTAGGACTCCTTTCTTGCACGACGGGAAGCAATCAAACTTCACCACAAGCTTCGAGTTAAGACAAATTTCTCTGCATATTTTCTTTGCATTTACATTTTCTTTCCATTTCCTTGAATTGGAATGAATCCGTACTCATGAGGCAGTGGGGTAGATCTCACCGAGTGGACATTTTCGGGCAAACTCATGACCATGCGTGCTTCACACGTGAACTAAAGCAACTTGGAATTATTGGGAACATGGAGACAAAGAACCCCAAAAATGTACCCAATCGCGGGCAGCACAGTCGCTGTGCGTTCTCCCTTCCATCGCAGAGGTCGGGGTTGAAGCCTCTCGTTGCTAAAGTATTTAAGTGGGGAATCCTGGTGTTGTGGTCATAGGTTAGCCTCTCCCGAATATTGACGCTTGGTCGGGGTGCACCGCGTACTCTATAGGCCGTGGGCTGCTTGGCGTAAGTCCGGCGGGCCCAACGGATCATTGGTTACCAAAAATAAAAAGTACCCCAAAAATATCCATGAATAGAAGAGCCTCAAACCCATTCAAATGCAAGCCAACGAGAGAGAGAGAGATGGAATTCGTGAAAGTAATGCACATAATTGAGGAATGGGAGAAACAAGTCATGCTGACGTTGGTAGGACTCCTTTTTTTGCGTGACTGGGAAGCAATCGAACTTCACCACGAACTTCAAGTTAGACAAATTTCTCTGCATATTTTATTTTCATTTGCATTTCCTTTTCCTGCATTGGAATGAATCCGTACTCACAATGCATGGCCCACCAAATGGACATTTTCGGGCAAACTCATGTCTACGTGTTTCACTCTCGAACCGAGAGTACCCCAAAAATATCCATGAATAGAAGAGCCTCAAACCCATTCAAATGCAAGCCAACAAGAGAGAGAGAGAGTGATGGAATTCGCGAAAGTAATGCACATAATTGGAGGAATGAGAGAAACAAGTCATGCTGACGTTGGTAGGACTCCTTTTTTTGCGTGACTGGGAAGCAATCGAACTTCACCACGAACTTCAAGTTAGACAAATTTCTCTGCATATTTTATTTTCATTTGCTTTTTCTTTTCCTGCATTGGAATGAATCCGTACTCACAATGCATGGCCCACCAAATGGACATTTTCGGGCAAACTCATGTCTACGTGTTTCACTCTCGAACCGAGAGTCCTACCAAGTCATGCTGACATTGGTAGGACTCCTTTTTTTGCGTAACTGGGAAGCAATCGAACTTCACCACGAACTTTAAGTTAGACAAAATTTCTCTGCATATTTTATTTTCATTTGCATTTTCTTTTCCTACATTGGAATGAATTCGTACTCACAATGCATGGCCCACCAAATGGACATTTTCGGGCAAAATCCATGCCTACGTGTTTCACTCTCGAACCGAGAGTCCACAAGCGCAGCGTGATAAAATTTCTATTTTTCGATTTCTTTGTTCTATTTAGAACGATTTGGAGCAATAAAGTTTGATAACGTGATTTGATTTATTTTCAAACATATTTCATTCTAGAAATAGAGAAATTGAAGAAATCAAAATCGAAATCAAAGTATAAAAGAACCTTACGCTTTTTTTGCTGACTTAATTCACTCATAACCACAACTTTACAAATTATTGCTAATTTTCTTTTTCTTATTTGCTCGTGTTTTTTTATTTTTTTTTTTTTATAACTTACTCTTTAGGATGAAAGGCGATTGAATGGGTCAATTTTCAAAAACGACCAAAGTTCTTAAATGCTTATTTGAAAATAATGGGGCTCTTTCCTCCTAGAAAAGCACGCGCATGGCCAATTGAAGAAAAGTTATTACGTAATAGATGAATAAAAAACGTGCCTAGAAATTTAACATTTTTTTTTACGGATTCAAAATTCTTGCAAAATCAAAATAATTAGATTGTTACACAATCTTGAATTTTAATTTGAAGGCAAGAGATTCAAGAGAATCTCTCTTTGCTATGCAAGGGCCATTAAAAGCTCATTGAGCAACAATAAATAAATTAGGGATGAGCAACTGAACTGATTCAATTCGAGAATCAAAATAAACCGACCTTCCCCCGATTGGTTCCTAACCATAAACGTTACTTTAAGGTAGAATTCTCATATATTCATTTACACCATTAATTTTATTTTGTTGATAATCTTGTATAATACTAGTTTTGATAAAATGACAAAGGCTGTATAGGCGCCATTGATGGCACCCTATATTCATGCTTCCGCATCTTGTCCGAATCCACGCAGGATGAGCTTGCAAACGATACATTGACCGAGGAGGAAACCAAATAAATACGCTTAGAAAAACAATTACTAATAAAATGACAAGGGATAATAATATGCCGGAAATTCCATAAAATTGTATTTTCAACTTTTTAATGTATTAGTATTATTTCTACTATTATTTTGTATTTGAGGATTTCCTATGTTGTTTTAGTATTATTTCTACTATTATTTTGTATTTGAAGATTTCCTATGTTGCTTTAGTATTATTTCGACTATTATTTTATATTTGAGAATTTCTTATGTTGTTATCTAATCAATTTCTATTCCTAGAAATAGAAATTTTGTATCGTTATCAAACGGATTTCTGTTTCAGAAATAGAAATTTTGAGTCATTATTAAACGAGTTTCTTTACTCGGAAACTTGTTGAGAATAGAAATTAAGAAATTGATTTTGGCCATAAATCAATTTACTTGTTTTAAAAATTTTGTCATGCGCGGCCTTAGAATTATTGGGAAACATTGAGACAAAGTACCCCCAAAATGCCTATAAACAGATGAGCCTCAAACCAACTCAAATGCAAGCGACCAGGGAGGAGAAAACTTTCAATAATATTTTAATTTTTAAAATTATTTATTTATTATCTTTTCCTTTTTCCTTTCCCTTTTTTCCTTTTCCTTCATTCCCGTTCTAGGTCGCCGAACCTCGGTTGACCTCGCTAGCCCCTCACCTCTAGCTGGTCATTGAGATCAGAACTGGCTAGAGGAAGGAGGAGGAGAAAGGAAACGAAAGGAAAAGAAATAATTTGAAAAAATATATAAATATTATTAAAAATTATTTATGTCAGCGTGTCCAAGTATCGCGTTAGATAACTGGCATCTATATTAGCAATATTTGGTCAAATTAATTGAAAGAATTGAATGGGCACCAATAAAATATTTAGGATTGATTTGGTATTCATAAAATGTTTATGACTAAAGTGGTATAAATGTAAAAAAATTAGAACTTTCTAATCCTTTTATATAAACGTAAACCAAATGGCCTCTGATCTCTAGTAGTAATTAACTTGATGCGTTACGTGTATACTCCTGTTCAAATCACCAGTATCTGGGAAACCGAGAATTCGTCTCGAGGACCTCCTTTGATTTCACAGGTTATACATTATGAGAATGCATGGATACACAATTTAGGCCCCACAAAATGCAAGCTATCCTTCTTCTTCTTCTTTTTCGGGGTGTGACTATGGATCTATTTGTAACTTTTTCAAATAGAAACATCTTAGGTATACGACCTTTTGCAATTTATTCACGTCAACTTTGGTTCTGTTATATATTTTATTTTGTAAGCTTTTTACGGCACGAAAGCATCCGGTGTGCCTGCTTCGCGCGCTTCCGTGTGACAACCTCTTGTCGCTCACTATCCATTTATTCCCACGTTCTATTTGATTTTTCCAGATTTGAAACGTAATTTCAGTCCTTGCAATTGCCTCACTAGTCTATTTACAGTAATTCATATGTTGTTAAATCAAATGATGATATTTATATCCTCATCAACGCATTAGCTTTTAGAAAGATTAGCCTACGTCGTCATACCGAATGCCATGGAAGTTAAGTGCTAAAGACGACTCTTTTGAATAACCCAGAAATTGACGCAGTTGATTGGGGCGTTAATAGATTTCCAAATTAGGATTTGGAAGTCACTCATTCAAATTTCACTAAATGCATTCAAACTGCAATCAGGGCCATTAATAGAGACCGAAGGCCCAAAATTAATTGACTTATAGGGCATGAATAACATATTTCATGCGCCTCTAAAAGAGTTGAATCTCTATGCCATGTTCTTGAGTTATCTATATATATTGAATTGATCATCAAATATGACCACTAACAAAGATTTTAAGTTCAGACAATATTTAGTCCATCAGCTGGGGAGCTTTTATTAATGTACTCTAGTGTCACTAGACATGGATTTCATGAACATAGAATAAGCTGGTTATTATAATTGAATCTCTATTTGTGTTATGAGATTGTGCTATCCATGTGTTGTGAATTTCCTCAAAGTGAACCACCAAAGGAAAATTAATGAATTATTAAATGGGTACAAATGAATACTTATTAAAGAGATAGTGCTGATGCCTACTGCGGACTTTTCAAACTCATATCAATCACAACTTGGGGTTTTTAATTAAATCATTTTTAAGCATGAAATTCAATTTATTAATTAGAGCCACTACTAATCGTTTATGGGTTAATTAGACACCTAAGGATAATTGAAGAGTACATTTTTCTTCAGTGAACCAAAGATTCATGAACTTGCTTCGAGAGTGATCTTCTTCGCTCTTAAGCTAGTTTAGACTTGACTAAAATGGAATTAATACTTAAATGATAAGAAACAACATATGTTATCAGTATGCAATAGTTACATAGACAAGTAACTAGGAATTTTGTTAAGATATTATAGTAACAACTAATTTTTTTGCAATTGTTACTTCTTTTGGTTGGAAAATCTAAAATTCTACATCTGCACTATTTCGGGGACCCTTGGAAGAACAGAATCTGGACTCCTTCAACATCCCTCAGTACACACCCTCACCAAAAGAAGTACGACGGAGGTTCAAAAGCAAGGGTCATTCTCAATTGATTGTTTGGAAGTGTTCAAAGTGAATTGGAGTATACTTGACACCGATTCTGACTTTGATATTGTCTCGAAGGGTGGGGAATACAATTTGGCCTGGTGCATGAGAGCCATGGCCGAGCCCTTGCTCGTTGATCACCTTGGTGAAGAGATCATTGATGAGGTCTTTAAGAGGTACAAGGCTTTACTTGCCAATAGCATGTCCAAGGAAAATAATGCATTCGTCAATGTCAATGTTTCGCTAAAGAAAAAGTCACTTGGATGAATTGCAATGAAATTATGAATAATTACTTCACAGATATATGTACTTTATAGTGAAGTTCAAATATGAATGTCACAAGTGCGTTCATTATTGTTTGAAGAAGGCGTGCATGTCTTACTTGTATTACTTATGCCTTATCTTAAGTAAAGAACAAGAGACTTGCAAGTTGAAGGGCTTGACACTCGGGATTTAGTTTTAAGGGGTTTTCTTGCATATATCCATCATAATGCATTCGTTGATTGAGTGTATTAAAATATCAACATCACTTGACAATGTGATTTGTATGCTCCTTTAATATATGTGATCTCCTTCTATTTATCAGCTTAAGTTTTTCGAACTTTATAATTTGATATCAAAGCTAAGTTTAGCCTCCTTTGTGTGTGTGTCTACCTTGTTATTCAAATTTCACGTGTCACTCCTAATTCAGTTTACAAATGAGAAAGGTTGTTGAAAATGTCGCACATCACTTGACAATGGGTTTATATGCTCTTTATATAGATACTAAGGTGCATTGGATGCATACCTCTCATCTCGTGTCATTTTCTTTTTCAATAACCATAAATAACCCTCCCTTGATGTTGACCCTCAACATTGTTCATCTCGTCTAGTGGTGGCGTCAGTGGCCATGTTAGCCTACTCTATTGTCACGTAGCTTGTACAATAACCATGTCGGCTTCTTGTCGCAATGGGAACCTCCTACGCAACTACAGGCTCATGTAGCTTGCATAACAAGTACTGCAAGCCTCTTGCCGGGAGATAGCCTCCCATTGAGATGGAAACCTCCTGCAATTATGAAAACTTCCATTGACCTAATAACCTTTTGTTGTGTAGTCTCCACAACAGCCATGACAGCACACAATAGCCACGGGTGTCAACGCATAAATTTTGCCTATTTAGTTAGTGCTTAACCACATAGAAAATTAGGGATTAATTTCTAACATGTAAAAAACTAATTTTAATGAAAATGCATCACGTATAGACATCAGAAAAATTTGCATTGCTAGTACTAATTATAAATTTTTGTACAAAAATTAAAATTAAAATTAATTTTATTATTATTCATATTTTTTTATAAAAAAAAAGAAGCGTGCGGTCGGGCTAGGGCTGGGCCGGCCCGGCCCCTTTTATTTCTCTTCCCCCAGGCCGCTGGCACGGGCCGGCCCATTCATTCTCTTATCTTCTCCCTCTCTCCTGTCTTGGACGCAGGCTCGACAAGAAGAGGAGGGACGACGCCAGGATAGAGAACGGTGCTAAAGAGGGAGGACGAGGAGAATGTCGTGGTGTGGGGCAGGCTGGCGGCGGCTGGTCGCTTGAGAGAGAGAGAGAGGCCGAGGCGTTTTAAAATGTTGGTTAGAAGAGAGTCCGAGAGGGGATTCAGAGAGCAAGATCCGAGAGAGAGGAAAGTTGGCTCGATTCTAGGGGCGTTTTTGGGCGAGAACCAGAGAAAAGAGAGAGCTCGAGAGAGGGAGGGCTTGGTTCAGAGAGTGAGACGAGAGAGTGAACAGGTTAGTTCACTCGCACAAGGAAGGAGAGCGGGCCTCACTGTCGCCGGAAGACATAAAGTTAGTCGCCGTCCGCTGCGACGCCATGCTCGAACCAGGTGATTTCTCTCTGCACTTGCGCGTGCTCTGTTTTCGGCCCATGTCGCCCCTGCATTGGTCTCTAAGGTTCATGTACGCCGTGCGTCGCGGTCCCCGATGTAGGTTCGAGTCTCGCCGTGGGTTAGGAACCGCTCATCCCAGTAGTGCGCTCCAGATGTTTGTATAAAGGCCTAAGTGAAGCCTACATGACTGTCCTTGAACTTCTGTCCATTCTGGGCATTCATCTTTGCTAGACGTGCTTTGTAGCTATTTTACATGTCTTCGTTTCATCCATTTTCGCGTTGACTTTGTCGTGATTTGAGCTTATGGCCGTATGTCATGACTTGAGCTTATTTTCGTACAAATTATGCCCCGTTCTTTTCGCACATACTGCCGTATGGCTGTATGTCCTGATTGGAGTGTTGGCACGGCAGTGGCGTAAGCGCCGGAGACAAAAGGTGGTCATGCTTCGGATGGTGTTGGTTTGGGGAAGAAGGGTGAGGGAGGAAAGATGGCTTTGGGAAAGGAGGGTTCGTGGAGAAGAAGAGAAGAAATAGTAATGAGAAATGAAAAATAAAAAAGATGAAAATAAAGAAAAAAATCAAAAGAATAGAAAATGTGGGCTAGGTTCATTTAAGGGTTGGGCTGATTGTTTCGACCGGACATGGTTGGGCTAGGAACAGAAAATAGAAATGGGCTAGAGGCTGCGAGTGGGCTAAAAACTTCTTGGGCCAATTAAATTAATTCGGAATGGACCTTAAGGGAAAAATTATTCAAAAAATCGTAAACCTATAGTACTTTTTATTACTTTAATCATAAGCCTTTTAATTTTATCAATTCTGTCATAATTTTTTTTTACTTATCATTAGTCGATCAACGATCAATTTTGATCGAAATTGTTGATGTGAATGACTAATGATGACGTGGCACTTTTTAAATAATACTTTGATTTTTAATGTTTTTGCTTTTTTAAAAACTTTTTTTGGTTTTTTGTTTTTGTGAGTTTTGGATCTAGGGTCAACAAGGGTTCAACCCTCACTGACCATAGGTAAGGGCTACTCGCCTAGTCAAAGTCGGCTAGGGTTGCCATTGGTTGGCAACCCTTGTTGGCCCTAGATCCAAAAACTCAAAATCAAAGAAAAAAAGTGAAAAAAAAAATCAAAATTGTAGCTAATCATATCAATAATTTCTAATCAAAATTGACCAAATATACTCAATTAAAAAGAAGTGAAAATGTTTAAGACTTAATTGACAAAATTGAAAGATTTATGATAAAATTGACAAAAATACAATAGGTTTATGAACTTTTAAATAATTTTCGGATCTTAAGTTTGGTCTAGATTTTGGTCCAACGGAATGATAAGATTCGGGTAGCTTCATCGAGCGAGTCTCTTGACCTAGTTAGAATTTTCCTTCGTAATAAATTCATAAAAAATAAAAAATAGAAAAATTAATGATGATGATGATGATGATAAATAATTTGTTAAAAAAATCAAGTAATAAATAAAAATATAATATAATATAAAATCAAAAAATCTAGAAAATCATGAAAAATTAAAAAATTAAAAAAAATAGAATTCCTTGGAAAAAGCTTAAAAATATTTTTGTTTGGGCAATTTTCTCTTAAATTGTGGAAACATCATCAATAAAAATCATACTCCAAAGTTGAACTAGTTCTTAGAGCTTTATCATAGGGTTTCATTTGTTTTCAGAAACAAACATTCTTGATTGCGTACTTTCAATATGACAACCGTGGCCTCCCTTTAGCATAATTGGAAACGGCATGCCCTTATTTAGTGACATTAGATTCTTCCTCTCCCACGCAACTTATTTAACATTTCCTTGGTTATTGATTGTTATTTTAATGATTACGTACTCGCATGATCACCTTATATGATAATTGATAGGTTTAAAAGATAAAACTCTTCTTGAAATGACTTATGTATCGAAATGGCACAAATTGATTAATTAGTGTAATAAAGTCCAAAATCTTAGATTCTTTATTTGTGTAGGAAGTGGAGTATACTTCCACACCTCACTTGATTTATAACTAACTCTAATAGGTTAGTAGCGACTCATTATTAGAAAATTCTTATAACGTTAATTTAAATATCCCAACATCGCGCAAGGTATAGGCTTGGGAGAGCCCACACCTAATCGAGGGTCGTAGGTTCACTTTTTAGGGAATATCCCTAAATCTATTTATCTCTCTATCAAGGGGTAGGTTGTGATAGTAAGGATGTGTTTGGTAATATTTATATTCCAAGGAATATATATATATATTTTTTTCTTTTAGAAATAATTTTTTCTATTCGTATTCCTTTGAATAGTTTTTGAGTAGAAAAACATGTTTGGTAACTATATAAAATTTATATTCTTGAAATTAAAAAAAAAACATAAATGGATTTGGTACGACCCACAATTTTTTTTTACATAGAATTTCTTTTAATTTTTAATAATTTTTTTAGATTTTTCTTCTTTTTTTTTTCCCTCTCTTCTTCTTCCTCCTCTATCCGTGGCGGCGGTAGCAATAGGCAGCAACCAGTTAGAAGAGGAAGAAGAAGAAAAAAAAAAAAGAGAAGAGAAAATGACTTATTCAAGAAATTGTTTTCAGGAACAAAATGCAACATTGTTTCTTTTTTACTTTTTATTAATGTTCTAAATCTATTTCCTTTTTTTTTCTATTCTAAGGAGTAAAAAAATTAGTTAACATCATCAAACAATTTATTTTATTTTATTTTATTTTTGTTATTGGAAACAAAATAATAAAAATTTGAAAAAATAAAAACATTGGCAAATGGAGCCTAATAGCCATGTTAACATCGGTTGGTTCTCTCTATAGCACATCGGACCACTTCATCAATTAACTCGTGCCTCTTTTTTTTTTTTTTTTTTTTTTGGGTTGTTTATTCAAACTCAAGTTGACTTCTTGAACCTTGGAAATATTTAGAATCTTTTCCTTTGATTTTTCATATCTCTCGAGATGTTGCATCTAATAGGAGACTCTTCATATTTTCTCTTGATTATGCTCCTTGATTGATGTGGTATGTTTTTTGTTTTTCGTCGGTTTACTTTACTCTTACTCTAATATTTATTTTTAGACTTTTGCCTTACATCTTTAAAGAGTGTCGAGTTAAACCAACTCCTGAAACTAATTGTCCCCCTCCCCCAAGAAAATGGAGATTCGAACCTCACCTCTCCCTTTTCATTTAGGAATGGTGGCCATTGGAACAAACTCCAGTTGTTTGATATGGTATCTTAAATAGTCATCTAATAAGACATAAAATAGCTATTCTTCTGACAAGCTCATCAAGTTCAATGTATTTGGATCTAAATCATTATAAATTTGCTAACCATAAAAGTGAAAACCAATAATTTTTTTTTTTTTTTTTTTTTTTTTTTTTTTTTCGGGTACGGAGGAACCAGAACAGCATGGCCAGGCACGCCGTAAACCCCCAAGTGACATAAGCGGGGACACCCACCACCCCTGAGTCACACTTAATACACCTAGCGCCTCCCCTGGGTTTTGAACCCTTCACCTCTTCGTTGAGGATCAACATAGTCTTATCCAGTGGAGCCACCGCGGCCGGTGGTGTGAAAACCAATAATTAATAGCTTGTTTGAACAAGAAAAAGAAAATTCAGCATAAAAAACAATATGCAAACAACTCCCTAGTTCTTCGCTTTCTTTGTTTTCACACCAGATGAAGTCTTGGCTTATGGTGAAATCTCCAGTCTAACAATGTGGACACATAAAATTTTGTCTATGACATGCTTGGTATAGTTTGGCGGAAAGGTGGAGTGGATCTAAAATGACAAATTTCGTATTCAAATCATAGCATTCCTATCCAAAGTAACTTTGGTGTCCACGACTGACGCTGAATCCCTATATATTATGCAATAACCCTGGCCTTGGTCATAAATCTCGTTAGGTAGGCCAATCGTTAGACAACAAATCCCACTTTAAACCTCATACAGAAAACGATGGACTGACTCACCACCATCCTATCCTATTCGATTGTCAGCCGACCCATCCCACGTTAAACATGTAAAGAAGAAGAAGAAGAAGAAGCTGGCTTTGTGCGACTTCCCCTTCTGTTCCTGTCTGATTGCTCTATATCGTCAGCCAGTTGACATATTGTTCTGTCATGGGCTGTGCGTACGTGTTAAGCAACCTGATAGATACACGACATGAGATTGGACGATAAGTAATGATTCGACATTATTTTCAACATCCGTAAATCTCATTAGTCTTGGTACGAGTCTTTTTTTATTGACTAATCACATTAGTGTTCCCGAGACACTCTGGAGTCTTCCAATTCGTGAAATTTTTATCATAGGATGCTGACCTTGACTTGATAATCATTGGCCTTCGATGCATTTTCTTCATCATGGCGGATTCTATAAGAATCCTCTTTCTTAGCCACCCGCAACTGGGAAAAATATGCAATAGAAGAATCGACAATAAAAAGACTTTTTCTTGAATTCCGCTAACCAATCATAGGGCAGGTCGCATGGTGAGGATTCATGAGATGGGACAATAAGTACTTGATATGACAATTTTTTGTAGCGTCCATCTACTATGATAGCCTATGCGTTAGTCTTTTCGTATTGGCTAACAAGCATGAAAAACGCCTAAATGAAGTTGAGCAAACAGCACATGGAAATCTTAAATTGAGATTCGTAGAGTACTGTTTAGACAAGTTTATCATTTTGTTTTCAATTGTGAATAAGAAAATAATTCAACTCGTTTTTAAAAGCAAGGTGATATTGTTCTATTTATAGTGTCTCTCACTCATATTATTAAAAAAATTGAGAATTCAAATTAAAGACCTAAATGTATAATGTCAGGTGACCTAACATGATAAATATATATACATATATATGTATATTTCATCGTCACATTTCCTTGTCATAAATCATGTGACAATCCACGGGACAAACATTTTGGCGGACAAAGCAATCCAATTTTGTTTTTTCGCAAATGGAAACTTTTTCTAACGTGCACGACATTTGCAATTTCTTCACATCAACTTTTCTCCTGCCCCGTATTTCCATTGCGGCAGCGCGCGTGCGCTAGTGGGTGACAAGCTCTTGACCCTTTTTTGACGTTATCATCACGTACCATCACGTACCTGTTAGAAGATGCCCTAAAGCTGCTAAGGATTATGTTATTTTAATTAATAATTTATCCGTTTAATTAATTAATTAAAGCTTCATGCATGTGCACGAATTTGTGCACATGCACGGCGTAATGGTCAGCGGTTGCTGACCATTATGCAAGCATTGATGGTCAGCAACCGCTGACCATCATGCAAGATCGTGCATGAGCGGTTGCTCATGCACGATGGTCGTGCATGAGCAACCGCTCATGCACGATCGTCAATTATGGACGATCAGCACGGTTGCTGATCGTCCATCGATTAGCAACCGTTGCTGGTCGATTTTTTTCTATAAAAACCTTTGAGGGACGAGAGTAAAATGGCTGCTGAAAAATTGGAAAAGTGTGCTTGTGTTCTTGTGTCTTTGAGACACGAGGAAGAGAAACAATTCTCTCGTTCGGGACGTGACTATTATACATCAAGAATACGACGGATTCTTTCCACGTGATTGCTAGCACGATCGAAGTTGTGGATATCCGAAAGTCCTCTCTTCCGTTCGACGTTCGTTGTTGGTGTCCGAACTAGAGGTCCGACGCTTGTGGGACTCGTCTTGTAGAACATCCGAACCGACTTGTTTCAAAGCGCGCTTCGAGAGGTATTTCGTTTAACTCCCTTTGTTTAGATATTTGATTGAAACGCACGAACAACGCCTTAGGAGAATCATGTGTAAAATATATCTTTGTTTCCGCTGCGTTTATTTCGTTAATTTTTCTTATACATGATTCATGAAACCCAACAAAGGGTATCGAGCCAACCTTAGGCGTTTTCGTGCGTTTAATTGATTTATAGTTCAAATATGTTTTTGCGTTCTAATGGGCAATTTATTTTGTTAAGAGAATTGGTTCTCTTACTCTTATGTGGCCTATAGAAGTTGATTAATTTATATGATAAATTTAATCAACTAAGCAAAAAAAAATTAGAACTAAATCAATTTTGAATCAAAAATCCGTAATATGTTATACTTTATGTTTATATTTTGCAAATGATATGCAGAATTTTATGCATGCCTTCCAGAGCTTTAAATTTTGAATTTATGGCTCGTAAGGAAGGGTGGTGATCATGGAAAAATCCCTAATTGTTGTGATTGTTGTATGGATGAATGTATGATGATTACGTGTATTCTTTTGGGGATGTAATTATTAAATGGAGGCTGCGTCCTTCCTTTTATTTTACTTTAATTTTTCTTGATTTGTAATTTTAGTATAGTTTAGTATTTCAATTGTTGATGTAAATACTACAAGAGAGGAGGAGCCATTGGAGGAGCCATTAAACCGGTGAGCTCTTTGGGCCCGGTCTTTGAAGAGTTCAAAGATTGAAGAAAAGTGAAGAGCAGGTCCATATTATTAAATTATTAAAATGGCTAAATGGGTCTCTTTGGCTCGAGACCCATTGAACCATAATTCCATGATCACCACATAGGATAGATGTTATGTGATATCTATTTATTTATTGTGTTTATGGTATCGTGCATGTTAAACCGGTTAATGTGCAAAGTGAGACCGTTAATAACCCACCCAAATCTCCTTACAAAGAATATTAAGTCGAAACGGGTTCGACTCGTGGCCTTCCATCGTCGTGGTTTGATCCAATATTATAATGGTTAATTAATCGGTTATGGATACATAGGGGTTAATTACCATTTATAATATTGGACCACTCCATTATGCATATGATGCTGTGGGGTTGGAGCCAAATGATTTCCAATAACTGTTAGGTGAGGGAATTATTTGTGTTTTCAATACTTGCATGAGACGATGGGCTAGACTTAACTATGATCATGATGCCAATAACTGTTAGGTGAGGCTTTCATGGTCTAGAGGCCGAAGTTATGATTGGGACTCGCATATGATGTGTTGAACAAGCTGGTTCACTCACTAAGTTCATAGGACACCAATAACCGTTAGGTGAGGTGGACTTTGGACTAGTGGGACTCCAATCCCCACTAGTAATCTTTACCCAACAAAGATTACCGCTTCCCATCTTAAGGAGTATGGGATTCGAATATAAATTTAGTGGGAGGATCTATTTCATTTAAAGGCCAAAATGAAATAGTTACTTTGAAAGATACAACGGCTAACAATTTATTTTCTGCAACAGATATATTATTACTCTGAAAATGGTGACCACAAACCCACTCGCTTCTATACTTGACAAGAATTGTTTGACTGGACCCAATTTCACTGATCGGGTGAGGAATTTGAGAATTGTTCTCAATTCAGAAAAATTGGGTATGTGCTTGATGAAAAGATGCCAACCTCCTTTCCCGAGGGTGGGACCCAAGAGGAGCGTGTCACTTATGATAAGTGGCGTGATGATGACTTAAAAGTTAGGTCATATATGCTTGCTTCTATGAATAATGAATTACAAAAGAAGTATGAATCTATGGAAGATGCTGGGTCGATCATTTTGCACTTAAAGGAATACTTTGATGAGAATGGTCGAACCTCTAGATATGAGATATCTAAGGCATTGTACCGTATGAGGATGGCTGAAGGATCATCTGTTAATGATCATGCTTTGAAAATGATCTGGCACATTGAAGAATTGGCTAGGCTGAATCTTGTTATGGACAATGAGTTAATGTGGATTTGATCCTCCAATCTTTACCCGATTCCTTCTCTACGGTTTTGTCCAAAACTTCCACATGCATAAGATGGAGAAAACTCTTGCTGAGTTACATAGCATGTTGGTAGTTTATGAGAAGGAAATGCATAACACGAGGCCAAATATAGTGGCTATGGCTAAAGCTTCTTCTTCAAAGGGTAAGACCGTTTTAAAGAAGAATAAATGGAAGAGGCCACACAAACTGTTGTGCAACCAAAACCCATGATTGATAAAGGGAAATGTCATTACCGTGGTGTCAAAGGGCACTGGAGGAGGAACTGCAAGAGGTACCTCGCGAGCTTGAAGGTCAAGCCCAAGAACCGACCTTATGAAGGTATGGTGTCTATGCTTATTGAAACCAATCTTATGGTTAGTGCTGAACTGCCAAACCTGTTGTGCAACCAAAACCCATGATTGATAAAGGGAAATGTCATTACCGTGGTGTCAAAGGGCACTCGGAGGAGGAACCGCAAGAGGTACCTCGAGCTTGAAGGTCAAGCCCAAGAACCGACCTTATGAAGGTATGGTGTCTATGCTTATTGAAACCAATCTTATGGTTAAGTCTTTGAATCCAGCTCATGGGTTCTAGATTCTGCTGCAACTTCACATATTTGTATGTCTTTGCAGAACTGAAATAGCGGGATGCTAAGGCAAAATGAGATTGTCTTGACGTTTGCCAATGGAGCAAGAGTTGCTGCATTAGCTATAGGGACTTTTCGTTTATGTTTGCCTTCGGACATGTAATGGTATTAAAGAACTGTTTGCATTATAAGAATGCTGTTAGGAACATCATCTCTCGTACCTCGTTTGGGTAAAGAGAATTATGAATTTTCTTTTGCGATGATGTATGTTCTATTTATCATAATAGAATATGTGTTGGTTCTAGCTTATTAACCAACAATCTTTATACCATTACAATGTCCTAATGTGATTACCAATGTCAATAAGCAAAATAGAATTGATATAAATGCCATAACTAATAAACGCCCTAGAGACGGTCCAAATAAAAGTATGTTTGGCATCTCCGATTAGGTCATATTGGAGAAGACAGAATTAACAAGTTGAGTAATGATGGATACATTGATCCTTCAAATTTTGAGTCATACTCGACTTGTGAGGCATGTCTTCTAGGAAAAATGACCAAAGCGCCTTTTGTGGGACAAAGTGCGCGAGCTGCTGACATATTAGAATTAATACATACAGATGTATGTGGACCAATTAATGAAACTGCTAGAGGTGGTTATAGTTACTTCATTACCTTCACCGATGATCAGTCACGGTATGGTTATTTATACCTCATGAAGTATAAATCTGAATCCTTTGAAAAGTTCAAGGAATTCAAGGCTGAAGTTGAGAAACAAACAGGAAAATGTATTAAGGCTCTTCGATCGATCGAGGAGGTGAATACCTTAGTACTGAATTCCTGGACTATCTTAAAGAGAATGGCATTTTATCACAATGGACACCTCCTGGAACTCAGAACATAATGGTGTATCTCGAACGAAGAAATCGTACTTTATTAGATATGGTACGGTCTATGATGAGTTACACCGATTTGCCAATATCCCTTTGGGGATATGCCCTTGAGACTGCTGTATATATCTTTGAATAGAGTGCCGTCCAAATCTGTTCCAACTACGCCCATGAGATATGGCATAGTAGGAAACCTAGTCTTAATCATATTAAGATTTGGGGTTGTCCAGCTTTCGTGAAAAAGCTGAAAATGGAAAAATTGGAGGCAAGATCCGAACAAGGTCGCTTCATTGGATATCCAAAGGAAACTCTTGGATATTATTTCTATTTTCATTCAAACCAAAGAATTTTGGTATGCAAGCACGCTTCTTTTTGGAGAATCAGTTCATCCAAGAAAGTGGTGCCGGGCGGAAAATAGTCTTACAAGAAGAAAATAATGAAGTGCCAAACTACCGAGTTCGGATACCAATCTCTCGATTCGGTGGGGAGCTTCGATACACAACCTCTTAGGAGAAGTGCGAGAACGTCTCGCCCACCCACTCGTTATAGACACTCGGTTGATCATATTGAACCATTATTCATTGTGAATGATAGTGATCAACCCGGTGATCCTAAAACCTATGAGGAGGCGATGTTGGACATCGATTCTGGTAAATGGCTAGAGGCCATGAAATCCGAAATGGATTCAATGTATTCCAATGAGGTTTGGACCTTGACTGACCTGCCTGATGGTATTGTACCAATTGGCTGTAAATGGATCTTCAAGAGGAAGATGAATGTTGAAGGTCAAATTGAATTTACAAAGCACGGCTGGTGGCGAAAGGATATCGTCAAAAGAAGGAATTGATTATGACGAAACTTTTCACCGTGGCCATGCTAAAATCCATTCGGATTATGTTGGCTATAGCTGCACACCTTGATTATGAGATATTTCAAATGGATGTCAAAACGGCTTTTCTAAATGGTTTTCTCGATGAGGACATCTATATGGAACAGCCTGAGGTTTTGAATCCAATAGTGAAAAACAAAAGGTGTGTAAGCTTAAGAGATCCATTTATGGACTCAAACAAGCCTCCGAAGTTGGAACATTCGTTTTGATGAGGTAGTCAAATCGTTTGGCTTCATCAAAAATCCGGATGAACCTTGTGTATATAAGAAGATCGGTGGGAGTGCAATTGCATTTCTGGTTTTGTATGTCGATGACATACTTTTGATTGAAATGATGTACCAATGATATCATCAATAAAACTATTCTTGTCACAGAAATTCTCCATGAAAGATTTAGGAGAGGCAACCTACATTTTAGGTATCAAGATCTATAGAGATAGATCAAGACGATTGATTGGCCTCTCACAATCTACGTACATAGACAAAGTGTTAACACGGTTTAACATGCAATGTTCCAAGAGAGGATTATTGCCTTTTAGGCAAGGGATCCGTCTTTCTAAGGAGATGTGTCCCAACACTCGAAGAAAGAGAGCGGATGGCAAAGATACCATATGCATCCGCTATTGGAAGCATAATGTATGCTATGCTATGTACTAGACCTGATATTGCGCATGTAAGTATTACCAGCAGATATCGGTCGATCCAGAGAAGAGCATTGGATAGCAATCAAGAATATTCTTAAGTACTTGCGAAGGACTAAAGATTTATTCTTGATATATGGAGAAGGAGAATTTAAAGTTGTAGCTATAATCGATTCCGATTTTCAATCGGATCCTAATGATTATAAGTCTACATCGGGTTTGTCTTTACATTCAATGGTGGTGCGATTAGTTGGAAAAGTTCCAAACAAAGCATAACTACCCGATTCCACTACCGAGGCAGTAGTATGTAGTCGCTTCGAAGCAGCTGAAAGGAAGCCCGCTTGGATGAAGAAGTTTATTTCTGAACTTGAGTCGTTCCTTCAATTGAGCAAACCGATCACATTGTTTTGTGACAACAATGGGGCGATAGCTCAAGCTAAGGAACCAAGGTCTCACCAGAAGTCCAAGCATATTGAGAGACGCTTCCATCTCATCGTAGAAATTGTTGGGAGAGGTGATATCGCCTTGCAGAAAATTGCCTCGGCAGAAAACGTGGCGAGATCCCTTCACTAAGGCCTTACCTCAATCTTCTTTTGAAAGACATATTGACAAAATGGGTTTGAGGTACCAGACAAGTTGGCTTTAGTGCAAGTGAGAAATTGTTAGATGTATGCCCTAAAGTTGCTATGTAATAGTTACATATTAGGGATTTCAGTTGTACTTTCATTATTATTATTTAATTAATGGCAATGACGTATTCATTCATTTGTCCAATTATTTTATATTGATGAATGATTCCATAAGATCGTTGCAACTAGACCTATTCTTGAGACGTCAAGAATATATGTGACGGGTTCATAGTTAGACTGAATCTTTAAATTGTTCATTCGATGGATTATTAAGTGGATATTAATAATCCCGTTGAGACCGGTGTGTTCTTAACTTCGCCATTAAGTATTGGATACTTAAGGGAATGATGAGTCACATGTCATTGGGTATTATGATGCCGAGTTAGAACATAGGTGTTTGTATTAGACAAATTCACTGAACGTGACGCATATGGAACGATTAGCGACATGGAAGCTTTTAGCGTGGTCAATGTCTAATTGTTCATGCTTTGGTCTTGTGTAAATAATCCTTAGATTCGAGGCACAGTGTTAACTTGTGTATCGAACAACTATGGTTCACGGGTGCACATAATGCCGGGTCGTCGATCCGTCTTTATACTTGATGGTCATAGTTTGTTCATATACGAAGTTACACGTGTGCGCATAATATGGAATCTGTCTCCTTGTTATATGCAAGGTATGATAATGATGTCCTATGCGATCTAATTGTGACACTGCATTGAAATCCTCGCCGGGGTTGTAACCGGGAATAAATTGTTTATGTCTCGAATAAAATGCATGTCAATTAGATTTGTGCATATGATCGAATTAATGACTTGACAAATATTCCATGGTCTTTGTTTGATCGGGACATAGTAAGACGAGGGATTGAATTACACCGTAGCCAAAGCCGACGGGTTCATTATGTTCTTAAAGCATTCACACTATCGGGTAGCCATGACATATTGCTAGATGTCAATCGTGGCTTGTAGGACCTAAAAGATTAATCGGGACAATTAATTCTTTTGGAAGTACTAATGTGTTAGTACAAGTCTTACTACCAGCTTAGTGATGAACCTAGGGATGTCACACACCATAAACAACTAGGATAACGTGGAACAAGAGAGAAATATTATTGCAAATGTGTTTGCAATTACTACAATCGAATTGAGTCGATTTGAAATTAAATTAAATGAGATTTAATTTAATTTGTATCATAGTCACGAGCCTACTTGCATATGATGCACACGCATGCCCAAAGTGGATATATGTTAACATACCAAACAAGTTAGCTTTAGTGCAAGTGGGAGATTGTTAGAAGATGCCCTAAAGCTGCTAAGGATTATGTTATTTTAATTAATAATTTATCCGTTTAATTAATTAATTAAAGCTTCATGCATGTGCACGAATTTGTGCACATGCACGAAGCGTAATGGTCAGCGGTTGCTGACCATTATGCACGAAGCATTGATGGTCAGCAACCGCTGACCATCATGCAAAGATCGTGCATGAGCGGTTGCTCATGCACGATGGTCGTGCATGAGCAACCGCTCATGCACGATCGTCAATTATGGACGATCAGCAACGGTTGCTGATCGTCCATCGATTAGCAACCGTTGCTGGTCGATTTTTTCTATAAAAACCTTTGAGGGACGAGAGTAAAATGGCTGCTGAAAAATTGGAAAAGTGTGCTTGTGTTCTTGTGTCTTTGAGACACGAGGAAGAGAAACAATTCTCTCGTTCGGGACGTGACTATTATACATCAAGAATACGACGGATTCTTTCCACGTGATTGCTAGCACGATCGAAGTTGTGGATATCCGAAAGTCCTCTCTTCCGTTCGACGTTCGTTGTTGGTGTGTCTGAACTAGAGGTCCGACGCTTGTGGGACTCGTGCACTGTAGAACATCCGAACTGACTTGTTTCAAAGCGCGCTTCGAGAGGTATTTCGTTTAACTCCCTTTTGTTTAGATATTTGATTGAAACGCACGAACAACGCCTTAGGAGAATCATGTGTAAAATATATCTTTGTTTCCGCTGCGTTTATTTCGTTAATTTTTCTTATACATGATTCATGAAACCCAACAGTACCATCACACCACGTCATCCATTCACGATCTATGTAAATACTCTAAGAATCGAGACCAAAGTTCCTTGCGATTGCCTATCTAGTCTAATTTACTGTAAATCAGGTGTTGTCAAGTCAAATGATGATATTTATATTCTCATCATCACATTAGCTTCCAGAAAGAATTACTTAGATCACCATTCTAAATGCCCCGGCAGTTCAATGCTAAAGAACAACTATTAGAGTAATCTCTAATATTGGCTTAATTAGTTAGGGTGTTGGAGATTTGCAGTTTAAAGATTGGAAGCCGTCTGTTTAAATCTCACTAAATGTGTTCAAACTGTTCTAGATTAGGCATGTGCAAAATGTCTAAACCTAATTGGTTCGTAGGGCATAATGGATATTTCATGGGCTTTTAAGGTATCGAGTTTTTGTGCCGTGTCCTTGAGTTA
The DNA here is from genome assembly GCF_016545825.1 of Eucalyptus grandis. Lineage (NCBI taxonomy): Eukaryota > Viridiplantae > Streptophyta > Magnoliopsida > Myrtales > Myrtaceae > Eucalyptus > Eucalyptus grandis. The sequence continues at coordinate 65,303,694 of NC_052619.1, read as the reverse complement.
TAAAGAACAGAAATTCTCTTTGGGTGAAACTATCAATCATCAAATACGGCCACTTACAAGGATTTCAAGTTCTAAGATTAATAAGTTGTGAAGCTTTTTAATCACCGGATAAAATTTCATGACACATATAAAATAAGTTGGTCATGATAATTGAACCTCTGTATGAGCCATGAGATCGGGCCATCCATGAGTTACTCAAATTCCTTAAAACAAGCACCTTAAGATCTAAGTGCTTCGATGAGAATTTTTTTTTTTTGGTTAAAGTTTGATGAGAACTGGAGTTGAGAAAATTTACACCTTTTACCATGTTAATCTAAAATTCTTGAAGAATACTGATTCCTAAGTTTATCCTATCCATGACCCTTATTTTTCGGGACAAGGACCCTGGAGTGCCAAAAGTTGGCGCAAGGGACACTTAAGTGCCAAAAGTTACGAAAGGTACACTTAAGTGCCAAAATCGAGCAAAATGGATCACTTGAGTGCCAATCCGGCCAAAATCCGGCCAAAATGCCGACATGGCATTTTTCCGCGACGAACCAAAACGACGCCGTTTTGCATGCTGACATGGCCAAATAATGCAAAAACGGCGTCGTTTTGGACTCATGGGATAAAAAAATAATAAATAAATTAAATAAATTAAATTTAAAATTAGATTTAGTTAAAATATTAAAAAATGATAATTTTAAAATTAGATTTAGTCAAAATATTTATAAAATAATAATTTTAAAATTAAATTTAGTTAAAATACTTAAAAATTAAAAATTTTAAAATTAAAAATTTTAAAAATAATTCAAAAATAATTAATTTAAAATTATATTTAGTTAAAATATTGAAAAAATAATAATTTTAAAATTAAATTTAGTTAAAATATTAAAAATAATAATTTTAAAATTAAAAATTTAAAAAATTTTAAAAAAATTAAAATTAGATTTAGTTTAAAATTTTAAAAAATAATTTTAAATTTAATTTAGTTAAAATATTAAAAATTAAAAATTTTAAAATAATTTTTTTAAAATAAAAATAATAATTTTAAATTAGATTTAGTTAAAATATTAAAAAATAATAATTTTAAATTAAATTTAGCAAAATATTAAAAAATTATAATTAAAAAATTAAAAAATTAAAAAAAAATTAATAAAATTAATAAAATTAACAAAAGGGGGCCGGTGGTTGAGGGAGCCTTAGCCATCGCCCCCTTTTTTAAATTTTTTAATTTTAAAATTATTATTTTTTAATATTTTAGCTAAATTTAATTTTAAAATTATTTTTAAAAATATTTTAACTAAAAATAATTTTAAAATAATTTTTATATTTTTATAAATTTTATTTTTAAAAATTTTAACTAAATTTAATTTTAATTTTTTTAAATTTTTAACTAAATCTCATTTGAAAATTATTTTTTTAATTATTTAAATTTTTTAATTTTAAAATTATTATTTTTTAATATTTAACTAAATTTAATTTTAAAATTATTATTTTTTCAATATTTTAACTAAATGTAATTTTAAATTAATTATTATTTGAATTATTTTAATATTTTTTTAATTTTAAAATTATTATTTTTAATATTTTAACTAAATTTAATTTTAAATTTATTATTTTTAAATATTTTAACTAAATCTAATTTTAAAATTTTTATTTTTTAATATTTTAACTAAATCTAATTTTAAATTTAATTTATTTAATTTTTTTATTATTTTTTACCACGTCAGCCCAAAACGACGCCGTTTTTGCATTATTTGCCACGTCAGCATGCAAAACGGCGTCGTTTTGGGTTCATTTCGCCGGAAATTCGTCGGAAAAATGCCACGTCAGCCTTTTGGCCGGATTTTGGCCGGAGTGGCACTTAAGTGATCCGTTTTTTTTCGAATGTGGCACTTAAGTGTACCTTTCGTAACTTTTGGCACTTAAGTGTCCCTTTGTGCCAACTTTTGGCACTTGAAGCGTTCTTATTCCCTTATTTTTCTATATGCCTTAATAAATTGTTTCCTTTTAAGCTCGTCCCAAGATATACATATTACGGTTTAGTTAATAAGTAAGTCTTATTTTGCACTTGACAAGGTGACAATGTTTGTTTCCAACCGGGGTTAGATGTGCTCCATATATATAACCTCATGAATGGAAATAACAGTCAATGACAGGATTCAATTTGTATATTGGAGTTAGCAGAGATATTCAGACCAATCAAGGCTCACATCTAGGGATTTCCTTCATTCCGTTAAGGTGACTATAGCTTTATTTGCTGTTGTTTGATTATGAAAAGAGTGAGAATAGGTGATTAGTACAAGCGACTCCCTTTGGGTATTACCATAAATGTCTCCCTCCTGTTGCAGAAATTCGGTTTAAGCCAAAACTGTTCCACGCCATCTGTGACACAAAGAATTGAGTTTGGTGAGCTCGTCACCGTAGTCTCCTCAATATACTAGTGACGAAGAAGTCTCTTCACATAAAACATGTGACAGCTTGACAACGTATTACAAGTTGTTTAGAGGTTCGTTTTTGACCTAAATTGAATTTTTGACCTCTTAGAAGACAGTTGATTCCATCCCCACTAGGTCAATCACGTTGGTGGTAACTTTGTTCATGTAGAGCGACCATAGATATACAATGTCCTTCTTGAAAGTGTTAGTATGAACACTTAGATGGGGATGAATAGGTGTGAAGAAAAATTTTCACAAAAGAACAGTAAAAAATATTTTTCTTATGAAATTGAGTCTAAAGAACAACAAACTTTGAGTTAGTTCAGACTTTAGCAGTTAAATAGAACTATGAATAAAATAAAGGAGTTTAGGAAAAAGAATAAGAATACAGAATTTATAGTGGTTCGGCTTAGATCAAGCCTACGTTTACTCTCCCACGTTAACAACCTTTTGGCTGGATTTCACTATGCGATCAACAAGAGATTACAACTTTGAGTGCAAATACTTAGTAGTAGATCACATTATCTCACTAAGTCACTCTTTTGGTATTTTCTCACGATTACAAATGTTTAAGTTCACCAAAGACAAGTGTATGATCGAATGTAATTCAACTTTGGAATTATAAATTCTACGCTCCGTCTCTTACTTGCTCATCGGTCATTGATCTCCTTAAATACTCATCTACTTCCAAACTAGCCATTGGACAGTATCTTAGAGGATCGTCTTCTAATCTACCCATTGAATAGATATGTATCTTGAAGATTTATTAGTTGTTGAGTGATAGAAGTAGAATCCAAAATTGATTCTGATCGCCCATACAAACAGAATCTTGGTTTCCATAAGTAGAGTTTCTTCATTTAGAAAGTTCTTGTCTTCAATATCCAATTGTCAATCAATTAGATTGAGTCAATCAAATCTATTTTGATGTGGAATCCAAACCAGATCACTAGCCGTTATGTGTTTGAGGCTTGTGTCACGTTCTTTCAAGTTGTCTCGTTCGAATATGCTACTTTTTGAACTTGTGTCTTTCTCTGGACGTAAAGTCTGAGGGTATTCAGATTGAAGTAGAGTTTGAGTGTCTTTAGTCTAAAGTAGAGTATGAGTGTAATAGATTTTACAATTTGGACGTAAGTCTGAATATAATCTGCTTTTAAACAAATTTAGCTTTAAGGTCTGGACACAGTCTGAATAAATTCAGTTTCAGCATAGAGTCTGTATTCTGGTTCTTCATTCACGTTTAGTTTGGAATTTGTCAGGGTGGTCAGACTTCTAATGTAGAACAGACTTTGACACAAAAGTCTGGAAATCTTTATAATAGACTTTGGACATGTGTTACGTTCAATCTTCTGGTAGTCTTCAGACTTTGACAATATCCTTTACATATTGTATCATCTGCATAGTCTATTATTCAACCATTGAACACATTAGTAGTCTTTGATTTATTTTGTCATTTTCAAAACATCATAAGGGATTTCCCTAACAATCTCCCCCATTTTTTTATGATGACAAAACAATATCTGAATATGCAGATGTATAATCACACATTCTAAAATAATGATAAATCAATCATCAAATTTTAGATTTTCCAAAAAAATTGTGATTTGAATCAAAAGACAACAAATAGATTGAGCATAACAATATATAGAAAAATAATCGCAGCTCAATATTATGCAATAAATAATATTAACCAATCAACACAACCAATCAACACATATGCATATTTATATTCTCTCCCCCTTTTTGTCATAATAAAAAAACGATAACAAAGGAAATAGTATCACGTAGAGAATATAAAATAATAATAAATATATCTTGCATGAAACACAATTTCTAAAAAACTAAATCAGCTTTTACAAAGTAAGTTGGATATTAAAGATATGCAATATAGCTCACTTCGATCATACATATCAGCAAATATCCAATAATAATCACGGATGCATTATAAAATTCATTTACCCTTTTGTCATAATAAAATGATAATATCAATAAGAGATTTGTTAATGACAAAAGGTAATAAAAGATGCATTAACCGGATCTTGACAAATTCTGTCACATTTACCTTTTCCTTCCTTCCACAATAATCAAGATCATGATCAATTCAAAAGATTTTTCCATAATTGATCAAAGCCCCCCCCCCCCAACAATTTGTTGCCTTTTGAGGTGATCACGATTCTTTTTCTTTCCTTTTGGATTCACTTTCTCTCCCTTTCGTACAAGGATTTCCTCAATAATTTACAAAAACTTTGCACGAGGAAGAGAATCTTTAAGCCTCCAGAAAATAGTATAAAATCTCCATAATTTTCAGATCGAGTTTCCAAAATCTATATGGAAGATTCTTTTGTCACCTGCAAATTCTTGTATAATGGATACCAATACTTGCAAAAATATCACGTAATACCTTCCTCCGATTTGCGGATAAAAACTTGCTAGATATAAGATATCTTCTAAGAATATAGCAAGAATATCCATGAATATGCAATAATATATTTCAAGATCAAAGGGATTTCCTTAAGCATAAATCTCAAAAAAATGTATTATTGATGCATTTTGCAAAAATAAAGTAGATATTTTTATCATGTGTCAAATCAAGCAATTTAAAAAAAAAATGCAATGCCTTATGTTTATAACAAAAGATATATAAATCATATATATATATATATATATATATATATATTCTCTTACCCAAGGTATACGTTTGCAATATACCATTGAAAAAAATTTATTACCAATCTTCGCATGAGATACCTTTTTGATTGCACCTACGTAAACTCGCAATCATTCTTCCCTTATAGAATTTCCTGCAATGCACTCCTTTCCTTTTTGGTATCCATCAATTTGGATCATTCCATTTTGTTAGAGCAATTATATAAAATCTCCATAGATAATCAAATATTCTTTCCTAACTTATCATGACATATTATTTAAGGAAAGAATATTATGCACAATAATATATTGAAAAAGAAATTTTCACTTAGTCAAAGCACAATGAAATCAGAGAGAATAAAATCCATGAATATTTAAGAAATAATATTTTGCATAATAAATTAATCTCACGTAAAACAGATTTCTACTATGCAAAATATAATAAAATCTGAGAGCATAAAATCAAACCAAATAAATTCAATTGTCTCTAAGTAGAATATAAAAAATAACCACACGATTCTTCCTTCAATAAAACAAATCATAGAATATGACCATTATAAAATCTAAATCATTCAAGGCATGAAGAGAATATAAATATAATGAGAATTTTTTAAATTATGTATTCAAACCAAATAAAAAATTTACCTTCCTTACCAAATTCTCTTTTTCTTTTCCATTGTTTCCTGCAAAAATAACTTATCTTTTCTTTGGTACCCATTTTTCTTGGGTCCATGAGAGTTAGTAGAGTATGTTGTTTTTACCCATTCTTTCTTAATAGGTCTCCATACTTTAGGACATTCTTTCTCAAAGTGTTCCGAGTCTCCACAATTTGAACACTTAAGGGCATTTCGACCAATAGGTTTTGTAAATATCCTTTGAAAATGCTTTTTATACGGAAGTCTAGGAGGTCTTTGTCTAAGTCTTTCCTTGACTTTAGGAAAATCTATTAGAAAATCATTTTCTTTATTGAAGCCAAGTCCCGACTTATTATAGTAAGGTACTTGTATGGAAATAATATGCTCTAATGTTTTTGAACCATTTGAAATTTTGTCGAAATATTTGAAAAGTCTTTCTTTAAAGAATCATTTTCTTTAACAAGTAAATCTTGACTTTATTTTCTTTGTAGAAAATCTTTTTGCAAAATTTTAAACTTTTCTTTTCGAGAAAGATCCTGTTGCCTAAGCCTTGAATTCTCATTTTTAGTTCGGAGATCCTTTTAAGAAATGATTTGAGATTTAAGCAGAGCTCATTTATATACTTAAGAACTTTAGTAGGAATTCTTGAATGACTTATCTTGATTTCTCATTAGATTCTGAGTCTATATCTGAATCAAACTCTGATTCTGAATTTGATTCTAATTCCGGATTTGAGTCTGAGTCTAAATGTGCCATCAAGCATATATTTCCTTGCTTATCATCTTCTTTCATTGTTCTTTTTTGCCCATTTTGCTTGTATTGTCTTCTTCCATAGAATTTCCTTCATTTTCTATTTAACTTTTTGAATTTCTTGATCATAAAAGCAAGTTCTTTGTCATCCATGCCATTTTCTGAGTCTGTATTATTAGAATCGGCGTTAGATATTAAATCAATGGACTTCTTACCTTCGGGATCTTCATTATTGATTTGTTCCACTTCGTATGATTGAAGAGTGCCAATCAATTCATTAACGGAGAGTGGCATAATCCTCTGAGTCTTTTGGATTGGTCTTAACATGGCTCCAATCTTTTGAGAGATCTCACAAAGGTTTGTTGACCTTCATTGGGTAAGAAATTGGATGACCTTGATATGCCAAACCGTTTACAATTTCTGTAAAACGATTGAACATATCTCCAATCGATTCTCCTGACTTCATCTTGAAGGATTCATATTGGCTAAGTAGGAAGTTTACTTTTATCTCTTTTACATGATCAGTCCCTTCATAAGCAACATGAAATTTATCCAAAACTTCTTTTGCTATTTCACATGAAGAGATTCTGTTATATTCAGCAGGAGACAATGCACAATATAAAAAATGAATAGCTTTTGCATCAAGAGCTTCTCTTTTGGACATCTCCGTTCGAGGCATAGGAGCGAGGGGTTTGGTTTCTTTGTCTTTGCCATTCTTATTTGATGTGACGCAACAGTGGGATTGATTCCTTTTTCCACAACATCCCATTGCAAGGGATCTCTAGATCTTATGAATGCTTTCATTTTGTTTTTCTAAACGTTGTATTTCTTTCCATCAAAAAATGGTAGTCTGGTGTTACTCTGTCCTTCCATAAGTCCTGGTGCCAAGATACTAGCCATAAAAGATCTTTAATTTAGAAGTAAAAACACTTTAATAAAACGAGCACCAAAGCTCTAATACCAATTGAAAGTGCTAGTATGAACACTTAGAGGGGGTCAATAGGTGTGAAGGAAAATTTTCGCAAAAGAACAGTAGAAATATTTTTCTTTTGAAACTAAGTTTGAAAAATAACAGATTTTGAGCTAGTTCAGACTTTAGCAGTTAAATAGAACTACGAACAAAGTAAATGAATTTAGGGAAGAGAATAAAAATATAGAATTTATAATGGTTCGACTTAGATCAAGCCTACGTCAACTTTCTCATGCTAATAGTCTCCTGGTTGGATTCCACTATGCGATCAACAAAAGATTACAACTTTTAGTGCAAACACTTAGTAGTAGATCACATTATCTCACTAAGTCACTCTTTTGGTATTTCTCTCATGATCACAAACATTTAGCTCACCAAAGACAAATGTATGATCGAAGGTTGCTCAAACTTTGGAATTATAAATTTTACGCTCCATCTCTTACTTGCTCATTGGTCCTTGATCTCCTTAAATACTCATTTACTTCCAAACTAGCCGTTGGATAGTATCTTAGACGATCGTCTTCTAATCTACCCATTGGATAGATCTATATCTAGAAGATTTTGTAGCCGTTGAGTGGTAGAAGTAGAATCCCAAATTGATTATGATTACCCATATAAACAAAATCTTGGTTTCCATATGTAGAGCTTCTTCGTTTAGAAAGTTCTTGTCTTCAATATCCAATTGTCAATAAATTAAATTGAGTCGATCAAATTTATCTTGATGTGGAATCCAAATCATATCACTAGACGTTATATGTTTTGGGCTTGTGTTACATTCTTTCAAGTTGTCTCGTTCTGAATCTGCTACGTTTTAAACTTGTGTCTTGCTCTAGACGTAAAGTTTGAGGGTGTTTAAATTGAAGTAGAGTCTGAGTGTAATAGACTTTACAATCTGGACGTAAATTTGAACATAATCTGCTTCTGAATAGATTTAGCTTTAAGGTCTGGACACAGTCTAAATAAGTTCAGCTTCAGCATAGAGTTTGTCTTTTGGTTCTCAATTCACGTTTAGTTTAGAATTTGTCAGAGTGGGCAGACTTCTAATGTAAAACAAACTTTGACACTAAAGTCTGGCAGTCTACAGATTTTGACACAGAAGTCTGGAAATCTTCATAATAGATTTTGGACATGTGCTACGCTCAATATTCTGGTAGTTTTCAGACTTTGACAATATGATTTACATGTTCTATCATCTGCATAGTATATTACTTAACCATTAAACACGTTAATAGCCTTTCATTTATTTTATCATCTTCAAAACATCATAAGAGATTTCCTAACATTTCTATTGTCCATTAGGACCCTTGTTAAGAGAGCATGATATAATTTTCTCATAATATGCACGAATTGAATTTTCAAAGTGCATTGATTTTTTTTTTTGTTATTTAATTTTTTCACCTAGTGTTTTAAGACAACTCGTTAATAAAACTCATGAAAATAAATTACGTCTTTAATTTCAACCACATACATGGCAATATGACGTGTATCTAGACTTGTCCTATGTATGGATGCACATGCCGACATGAATCTCACAAGTATCTTGCCTAATTTTGTCCTTTATTTGGAAGGAGTAAGAATTCACACGGCAGAGAGAGGTCCCATCAAGTGGACATATCCGAGCAAAATCATGTCCATGCGTGTTTCACACTCGAACTGAAAGTCCACTTAGAATGAATGTGAAACGTCGAGACACAAATGTCTATAAATAGAAGTCTCAAACCAATTTAAACGCAAGCCAATTAGAGCAGCGCCACGCACACGTGAGAGAGAGAGAGAGAGAGAGAGAGAGAGAGAGAGAGAGAGAGAGAGAGAGAGAGAGAGAGAGAGATGGAAGTCGAGAGAGAGAGAGAGAGAGAGAGAGAGAGAGAGAGATGGAAGTCATGCAAGTACTGCACATGAATGGAGGAATGGGAGAAACAAGCTATGCTAACAACTCATTGCTTCAGGTACGTCTCTCATTGTCCCACAGTGGGCACATAAAATCTTGGATTAATCTGCATCTAAAGATTGCTTCGCTGATGATGTACCGCAATATAATCTCTTCATTCTATCTCAAACTAGGGTTCTTTTTCGTTTACCAAGATTTGAAATTCTATTTACAAAAACGCCATTTTATTCTACCCTTTGAGGCCATGTGACTATTAATTCCAGAATTTAAATGATCACCTAATTCATAGATACATTTTCAATCACCGAGATTTCTCTTGAAGAAGAATGTACCTGAAAGGGAACATTAAAGTGCAACTTATCATTCAAGAATTCAAATGATCACCCTACTTCGCAAATATATTTTTTTAATCAACAAGATTTCTCATGAATAAGAATGTACCCAAAAGGGTATATTAAAGTGCTAGATCTCGCAAGATCGCAATATGGGACAAACTCATTACGTGACACTCTAATTTGGATTAATATAGCAAATATATGGAATGCATAAAATTGGTCATTCTATATGAAGTTCCACTTTTCAATCATCAATATATCATTGTACGAGAATGGAAGGCATAGGTAACAAACGAGATTTATTTCTTTGCACATGAAAAAACTAAAGATGCAAACTTTCTCTCTCTATCTTCAGTTAATGCTTTCTCCTTTTCCTTTTGTAGAGAAAGGTGATATCGATGACGAAGCCCATAACCGAGGCAGCTGTTAGAGCTCTCTTCCCGCTGTCGACACCACCTTACGGGGAAGCCTCGCCATCGCGGACTTGGGCTGTTCCTCTGGCCCCAACAGTCTCTTCGCCATGTCTGAGATCATCACCATTATGATTGATCTCTGCAAGGCGACGAACCATGAGCTGTCGGAGTTCCAAGTGTTCTTAAACGATCTCCTAGGGAATGACTTCAATACCATCTTCGGGAGCCTCTTGCCGAGATTCAAAGATGTTGGGAATGACTGATCCTCGAAAAACCGGATTCGACACTAAATCGAACCCCTAAATTCAATGCGGAAGACGAAGCCCGGGAAAACACGTATCACCGATCGTAAAGCACACCACGGATTCGAGCGTACCTTGTTAGCCACAGATTAAACACCGACGCCGATTGAGGAAGAAAATCCGGTCGAATTCGATCCGATGAAGCCTTGAAGGGAAGAATTTGAAGCCGTATGCCTACTGTTCCTTTTGAGAGAGAGAAAACGGGAGAGAAAAGACGTGCGTAATTTCTAATTCCAACCGACGTCTTCTCTCTCTCTCTCTCTCTCCCTTTTATACCTCCCCCCATCCACGGGCCATATTCCCGTGGGCCGGGCTCTCTTGGCCCAACTTGGGCGGACGGGCCTTAAGCCCAAATTAAATAAAGCCTTCATCTCCCACTCGCACATGGTGGGCCGAACAATATTCTCTTTACCTCTCTTCAACATTCATACCGGTGAATAATCCGTGCGACCAGCATACTTTGAGAGCTCGTTGCTATACATCTGTTAGGAATATATAGCAGCTCATAATGGATGTCACACTCTGAGTAGATTTAGTATGCAGTACCCTAGATCGATCGATCACAAGTTATATCTCTCTTGATCTCTTTTAAACATGATATGTATACTGTATTCACAATTATAATTATCACAAAAACAATCATAATTGGTCGACCAGTGAATACAAAAACTACAATGTGATTCTCCAAAATCGATCTTCCTCTTTCCTTCAAACTCTCAATTTCAGTCCAGCTTGCTTTTCTAGAAATGCCCCATTAGATCGAATCATCTCATGACCATTGGCAACACCCTAAGATAGCAAACACTAAATAGAAATCTTGAGAATAAGTAAGAGTCTGAGGGGACTAAAATTGAGAAACTCTTTTCCTCAAGAGTTTCACACGTCATAAAAGTTGAGATCAAACTTTTTGCCACTCTTATTGGTCGTCTCATGCATACGTAGTATGAAATACGTATTACGGTATTAACTCCTTTCCCATGGAGCGCATGTCTGCACTTTTCAATACCGTACAGATGATAGTTCAGACATACCTAATGTCTAACTTGAGTTCACATATCTACTCAATCACAAAATTCATCAGAACTCACATCTGGCATCTTAGATAGATAAAGTAAAATATGTGGGGTATTTTACTTTCGGACATCATAAGTATTATGTCCTCATCTTAACACTTAGTTAAGGCGACATGTGTATTTTAAGCCCGAGCTCTCGATTATCACCTAGATAATAAGCTTAAATACAGTCTCATCTCTATTTATCACACACTAAATAGAGGCGATTACCCGTGTGAGTGGGCTAATCTTATATCTGTCCGACATACTTCCTCAACTTAAAATAATGCACTGAGCATTAAGATGCATAAAGATCATACAAAGATTCATAGGCATTAATCAATGAAAAACAAAATTTCATAAATGTGAACAACTCAGGGAAATTACAATTCAGTACATCAGACTCTACGCAATCCTAGAGATTTTACATGACCACAAAACACATCTCTAGGTATTGGCTTTGTCATAGGATCTGCTACCATTCTATGCGTAGATATGTACTATAAGTTCACATCCTTTCGTGCAACCATATCCTTGACAAAGTTATACTTGGTATCTATATGTTTGGTCTTGCCATGATACTTTGGATCTTTGGTGTATGCTATAGCTGCTTGGCTATCACAATTAACCAATAATTGATTTGCAGCTTTCTCAATAACACCTAAATGATCCAAGAATCTCTTAAGCCAAACTGCTTCTTGTACTGCTGCTGATAATGCCACGAACTCAGCTTCCATCGTGGATAAGGCTATGCATGTGTGCTTCTTACTACTCCATGATATGGCGCCATTGCTCGCAAGAAAGCAAATCGAGGTAGATTTTCTTTCATCTAAATCTCCTCCCCAATCGGCATCGAATAGCCTTCAAGTCGCAGATCCTTTCCTTGGTAATTCAACTTGTAATCAGCGGTTCCCTTCAAATACCTCAGTATTCTCTTAACGGCTTTCAATGTGCTGGACCAGATTGGATTGGTATCTACTCACCATTCCAACTGCAAAACATATGTCGGGTCTTGTACACATCATAGCGTACATCAAGCTCCCAACAGCACTTGCATAAGGAACATGTTTCATTTGTTCCTTCTCTTGTGGAGTCCTTGGACACAGTCTATGGCTCAATCCTTCACCTTTTGCAATAGGAGTGTCTATGGGTTTATAATCTTGCATACGAAATCGTTCAAGAACTTTGTTTATATAAGTTTCTTGCGAAAGAGACAACGATCTCTTCGAGCGATCTCTTGAAATCTTAACTCCAAGAATGTATGCAGCCTCACCCATATCCTTCATCTCAAAGTTGGAAGACAACCAACTCTTGACGGTCTTAACAAACTCCATATTGCTTCCGGCAATTAGTATATCATCAACATATAATGATATGATCACAAATTGATCCTTGGATCTTTTGATATATACACAATGTGATATTGCTAGTATGAGTACCTAGAGGGGGGTGAATAGGTATATAAAGAATTTTTTCAAGCAATTGCACAATACTAGACAGTTGGATGAAACGATAATCAAAGTAAGACTGAGAGAAGAGAAAATTAAACATGCGGTTTATAGTGGTTCGGCTTATATCAAGCCTACGTCCACTCTTCTTCACCGACAGCCTATTGGCTGGATTCCACTATGAACAAGAGAGAGGTTACAGCACGGCTTTGCCTTGATTCCACGGTGTAGATGTTCTACCACACCTCCTCAAGATTTCTCACAAATATAGACTCTCTCTTTCATATACAAGCATTCGCTCAAAGGATTTGTCTAAACAAAAAGGAGCTTCAGACTTTGGAATTCTTTTATCGCGCACACCTTGAACAACTAAGACAGTCTTCCTTATATACTCCTTTATGCCATCATACCCGTTGGCACTTACCAAAGAAATTCCTCCAATCTACCCGTTGGACGGAATCAATTAGGAAGATTGTCCAAGCTATAAATGGAACGTGTTGATAGCCCATCAATCTGTTCGCCCATACAATCGGGATCTCGGTTTCCATAAACAGAACCTTCCAATAATATTTAGGCAATCACCGGATCTTCAATTATCGAATCAATCTTCGATCAATCAAAGGACTCCGTTTATGTCTTCTCCAGCCATGAGATCTTTTCCAGTTGATAAGGTTAAATCCTCAACGAAACATCCAGTTCTGGATAACCTTTCTTCAACGGATTAGAGACTGTCAATGAAGATAGACTTTGAGTCTTGAGTCTCGGCTGTCCCAAGGTCTTCGAGACTTTAAATAGCGAGTACGCAAGCCTTCAGACTAGACTGATAGAAACGATTTGTCAACTTCAAAACACTTCAAGAAGATTTCTCCAACACAATGATCCTCATCAATCATTGTAAAATCATATGCCATTATGGCATTATGAAAACGTATATACCATTGTCTTGATGACTGCTTAAGACCATATATCGACCTCAAAAGTCGACATACTTTTTCTTCTTGGCCTTTCACTATGAAACCAGCAGGTTGTTCCATATATATTTCTTCCTCTAATTCTCCATTGAGGAAAGCAGTCTTTACATCCATTTGATGTAACTCAAGATCCAGACTAGCCACTATTGCCAGAATAATACGAATCGAGGTAAATCTCACTACAGGAGAAAACGTATCTTCATAATCAATTCCTTCATGTTGATTATACTCCTTCGCCACAAGGCGAGCCTTATGCCTTTCTATCGAGCCATCAGCCTTTCGCTTTATTTTGAGAACCCATTTGTTCCCAATAGCTCTGCGTCCTTTCGGCGAGATCAACCGGTTCCCCAGACTTGGTTTGATTTCATTGACTCCATTTCCTCTTCCATTGCATTAATCCATTTTTTCCTTACTAGGGCAATTCAGAGCCTCATTAATATTTCTTGGCTCATCCTCATCTTGTGGAGCAACCATAAAAGTTTCCCCTTCAATGTCAAAACGTCGACGGGGAATACTTTGACGACTTGTTCGCCGTATGGGAGATTGTACACTTTGCACATCATCCCCATCATGCTCCCACTTGGATTAGGTAATGATGATGTCATCTCATCACGTGGTTGCAAGCGAGAATGAGTTGAATTTAATTCATCACTTCTCATATTACTCCCACTTGGACGAAGTCCACTAAGGTCATTATCTTGATCCAAGGTTTCAAATAGGGAACAATCTTCCCCTATTTCGCCATTCTTAGGAAATTCATCCTCTAAGAATGTGACATCTCGTGATTCAAACTCAGTTATACTCCCACTTTCCTGCTCACCTATGAACACATACCCTTTTGAGTGTTCAGAGTACCTTATAAAAATACTCTTCTTTCCTCTAGGACCCAGTTTCCCAAACTTGTGAGAGGACTCATGTGTATAGGCAGCACAACCCCATGGCTTAAGAAAACTTAAGTCCGGTTTTCTACCCGTCCATAACTCATATGGAGTGGAAGTAACTGATTTGGAAGGCACCCGGTTAAGTATATACGCAGCAGTTAACAATGCATCACTCCAAAAGGTGATTGGCAAGTTAGCATGCGCCATCATGGACCTAACCATTTCTAGTAGGGTTCTGTTTCTTCTCTCCGCAACACCATTTTGTTGAGGAGTATATGGAATAGACAACTGTCTTTCTATTCCTTTTTCATCACATAATTTTCTGAACTCATCAGATAAATATTCTCGACCTCGATCGGATCTCAATGCTTTTATTTTCTTGTCTAATTGATTCTCTACCAGGTTCATAAACCTTTTGAAACAACTTATTGCTTCAGATTTATGAGAAATCAAATAGACATATCCAAATCGAGTGTAATCATCTATAAAAGTGATGAAATAAACAGCCCCATGCCTTCCTTTCACATTCATTGGACCACAGATATCAGTATGGATTAAATGCAGAGGAAATTCAGCTTTTTTCCTTTTCCAAATGGTTTCCTTGTCGTTTTCCCTTCTAGGCAATGCTTACATATGGACAAATCGACTTTTCAATATTGCCCAACAAGCCCTCTTTGGCTAGTCTATTCATACGCTGTTTGTTGGCCAATGTGACCAAGTCTAGCATGCCACACATTCACATCATTATCATATTTATTAGGAGACGTGAGAAGGGAATAACAAATATTAGTATTAACATAATCAATATCTAATACAATAAAACCATCTAGAAAATAACCACAACCATAGTAATTTGTATCCAAAAACAAATTCACACCTCTATTACGAAGTTCATATTAAAACCTAATTTAACCAACACTAATACGGACACTAAATTCTGACGAATCTCCGGAGCATACAGCACATCATGAAGGAACAAAGTGCGTCCACCACGCATATTCAGTTGGCATGTGCCAATTCCTTTCACTTCAGCTCTGGAGTTGTTTCCCACATAGATCCACTTAGTTCCAGTTGGTACTCGTCGGAATTTCACGAAGGATCCTCTATCCTTCACTACATGGTCCGTCGCTCCTGAATCCACAGTCCACAAAGGATTAGACTCAGTTAAGAATACAGAACTCGACACAAAAGTAAAGTTCTGAAAAGTACAAGGGTGCATACCTTCTTTGGCTCATGACAAGTCGCGAGCATAGTGACCCTTCTTGTCACGTTGTAGCATTTCACCCTTGCAAGCTTTTTCATGTGGGGACGCTTCCCTCTTTCATGTTGGTTAAACTTGGGTTTCTTCCTGAAGGACTCCTGCTTCTTCCTTGCCTTTTCCCTTATCAAACCGGTTAGGGCGCTTGCGCTTGGAGCTCGAAGCTCCATTTGAGCTAGAACTAGCATGATAGAGTTCGATATCCGGCTTAGCCGCCAACGAGCGGTCCTCTTCCAGCTTAAGATGACGCATTGCATCCTCAAAGGTTTTGATATTTTCATTGTGAGTCAGGTGCACCTTCATGTGCTCCCAACTCTGAGGCAAGGAACGAATCACTGCTTGCACCTGCTGCTCATCTGTGAGGACATGGCCAGCATCTCTCAGCTCAGTTATCATGTTTGACATCTTTCTAAGATGTTGCTTCATGGTCTGACCATGAGGTTTCTTATAAGAGTCAAACCTGATAGTGAGCTGCCTCAGTCTAGTCACCGAAGTATGACCAAATCTAGCTGCCAATGCCTCCCACATTTCCTTGGCATTGTCAAAACGCCGAAACTCTCGCATGACGTCATTTTCCATGCTGCTCAGCAACGTGATGCGAGCTAGAGAGTTCATTCTTTCCACGCAGAAAAAGCTTCTTTGTCTCTTTTGTCTTTGTGCGGTGGTTCCCTCTTCGGGTTCTACCATGGTCATGACAAGAGCCTCAAGTGCTTCTTGCTCTTTCAGCACATCTTTGGATTTTCATTTGCCAAATTTCATAGTTGTCACCATTGAGCTTTTCACCTTTGTTCAGCTCGGCAACTATGCTCTTTGTGGTGATGCCATTGATCCGAACAAATCAGACAAATATGCACGAATTATTAATGCCTATCATTTATGCATCCCTATTTACATAGACCCATCATATTAAAGAATAATTTCAAGTAAGGCTTCAGAATCAAAAGGTCACTATGTTTCCAATCATCCTCCAAAATCCTAACTTAAAACTATCATCAATATAATTGTCTTATGCAAAATCAATTCTATGAAGCTACAAAAACTTCTAAAACTACCCACTGACTAATTACTCACAGCAACCAGCAATAACAGAAAGCAATATATAATAGAACATCCAATAAAAACAATAATGCTTTCAATTAACACAATTAGGTAGTAATCATTACATAATATGTCCACAAATCACACTTAACATATATCGCCAATACAACTAACACCAAGTCGGACACGAACCTGGGAAAGATCCTCTTTTGTTCAATTTCTTGATCTTTTCCTTGAAATAATACAATAATATTCATTTACAAAATCCATCACAATTTTCTTATAGGAACAGCTCCGTTGACATCCCATATGCGATTCAACACATCTTGCCATTCAGGTGGAACAGTGTTTATGAAAAATCGCACCATTTCTGACTGTGACATAGGACGACCATTCCATACGACCTGTTGAATTTTCCCGTTGACTTCAAGGACATGATCAATTAAGTCACCTCTCTCCCATCGATGATCGGTCGGCTCGGCTATCAACTTAGACAAACTGACCTATCCTTTTGTTCATCCAGAATCGCGCGAATAGGTGTGCGCAACCTCGGGGAGGCATTGTTCCGCAACAAATGCAGAACAAATAAGGGATCACATTATAATCCACATAGACTTAATTGAAAAAGAAACACATTCTTTTCCTTTTATTTTTATTTATTTATTTTTTTTCCGGGGTCAACGGTCAACGGTCAAAGTCAACGGTCAACGGTCGTCGGTCAACGGTCGTCAACGGTCAACGGAGGTCAACGGTCAACGGTCGTCGGTTGTCGGACCGGTCGGACCGGTCGGGCCGGTCGGGCCGGTGGGCCCGGTTCGCGCGAACCGACGGCACGTGCCGTGCGCGTGCGCGGGCTGACGTCACGCAGACGTCAGCCGGCACGTGCCGCGCGCGTGCCGGGTTGGGTCGCCGGTCGGGTCGCCGGTGGCGATAACGTCGCTGTCGGCGTCATCGATGACGTCACCTAGCGGTTATTGACCGTTGGGTGACGTCATGCTGACGTCATCACGCATCGGTCCGCGGACCGGCGCGTGCCGGCTCGCCGGCCGGCGGTGCGCACGCGCCGGTTCGCCGACCGGCGCATGCGCCGCACGCGCTGGGCGAGCCAGCGCTTCCGGGCGCGTCGCGCCCACTCGCATCGCCTTCCGGCCGCGCGTGTGGGTGCGTGCGGCGTCTCCCGGCGGCGCACAACCTGTCCCCGGACTCGTCTCGACGTCACCTTTCTTCCTATGCCATCAAAATTTGATTGCGACTTATGCAAACTCGGAAAAAAAGGACGTACAGTGCTCGGGTGTCGGGATTTCTCGCCCGATCCGTACGGCCGAAGAACTTTTGCGAAAAATCAATAAGAAAGCACGAAACAAGATCGGGAAAACATGAAAGCGGGCTCTGATACCAATGTTGGGAATGACTGATCCCCGAAAAACCGGATTCGACACTAAATCGAACCCCTAAATTCAATGCGGAAGACGAAGCCCGGGAAAACACGTATCACCGATCGTAAAGCACACCACGGATTCGAGTGTACCTTGTTAGCCACAGATTAAACACCGACGCCGATTGAGGAAGAAAATCCGATCGAATTCGATCCGATGAAGCCTTGAAGGGAAGAATTTGAAGCCGTATGCCTCTTTGTTCCTTTTGAGAGAAAACGCGGGGAGAGAAAAGACGTGCGTAATTTCTAATTCCAACCGACGTCTTCTCTCTCTCTCTCTCCCTTTTATACCTCCCCCCATCCACGGGCCATATTCCCGTGGGCCGGGCTCTCTTGGCCCAACTTGGGCGGACGGGCCTTAAGCCCAAATTAAATAAAGCCTTCAAAAGAGAAGTTGAGTGAGCAAATGAAGAGCAAGTATGGAGCGTCGGCAACATTGCCATGCTTCTTCAATGGTGTTCCTGGTTCCTTCTATGGGAGATTGTTCGCTCGAGAGAGCCCTGCACTTGATTCATTCTTCATATAGCCTCATGTGGCTGTCGCAGGTAAATTTTTGGCCCCCAGTTTCATTTGTACAGCCTCAAGGGAAACATCTTGTCCATAAATACTCTTCTCATTATTGATATTGTTTTCTGAAACTATTGTCTAACCACTTCTTTTATTGGGTAAAGTGAAGTATGAGACCGGGAGGCACAGTTTTAGGGTTTTCTTGGACAGTAGTTGTAAGTCAAACTCACTCTCTCTGTTCGTTCTTTTCTTTTTGTTAGGTCCCACGAGGATTAGAGGGAAACAAAGGCAACATATACATGGCGAGATCGAGCCCTCCGAAGGTGCTTAGGGCATACTACGAGCAATTCCAAAGGGACTTCTCAACGTTCTTGGAGTGTCGTGGGCAAGAGGTGGTGGTGGGAGGGCGTATGGTTTTGACCCTCCTCGGTCGAAGAAGCGACGATCTTTCAAGTGAAGAGTGTTGCTACATTTGGGAGCTCTTGGCAATTGCTCTCTATGAGATGGTCTCGAGGTAACCCAAAAAAAAAAAAAAAATCAAAAGAGAACTTGAATAATCACATGAAATATTAGGACAAAATTGAGGTAGATTGTTCTTACGCCTCTCTGGTAAAAATTTGGCACTCCAAGACCAATCATAACAATCAATTGGACAGCAAAAAAATGACATTATAATGCGATTTATATGTTTATTCCTTATTCTCAAGTACCTAAAGTATATGCTAGATGACTTCAAAAAATTTCTTGTGAACCTCTAGCTAGAACTTTCACATGAAATTTTTGAACAAAAGCAATAGCAAAATTTGGAAATCCTACATAATTCATGCGATTTCTCTTCCTTAGGAATCTATTCAAGAAAATCAGGGTAGAAGAGACAAAATTATTAGGTGCTTCCACTACGCACTCGTTCCCTCTTAGGCATGGTGTAGAAAATGGAATCCAAATTTACATGAGAAGAAAATACATATATTAGTAGTATGCAATAGTTACATTCCCAATTACATAATCAAGTAACTATGACTTTCATGGAGATATAAACAACTTATGATTTTGCAATTTTTCTAATTTTTGGTAGCAGAATCTAAAATTTTATATCTAACACTAATGCAGGGACTTATAGAAGAAGAGAAACTAGACTCTTTCAACATCCCTCAATACACGCCCTCACCAAAAGAAGTACGATTGGAGGTCCAAAAGCAAGGTTCATTCTCAATCGATTGCTTGGAGGTATCCGAAGTGAATTGGAATGTATTTGACACAGATTTTGACCCCAATGTTGTTTCGAAGGATGGGGATACAATTTGGCTAGGTGCATGAGAACTGTGGCGAGCCCTTGCTCATCGATCACTTTGGTGAAGAGATCATGGATGAGATCTTTAAGAGATATAGGGCTCAACTTGCTGCTCGCATGTCTAAGGAAAAGCCTGCTTTTGTCAATGTCGTCATTTCAGTGATAAAGATTACTTAGACACGTCACAAAAAATTCATGAATAGATATGCTATGAATATATGTACGTTATAGCGAAGTTAAAATATGAATGTGTTAAGTGTGTTTACCATAATTTGAAGAAGTTGTGTCTGTTTCACTTGTAAGTACTTCATACATCTTATCTTGCGTAAGGAAAATGCATTAGACTTCCAATTTTTTTTTGGTCAGAATGAGACTTCCAAGTTGAAGGGCTTGACATTTGGAGTTTTGTTTCAAAGAATATTCTATCGTATATCCCCATAATGCATCGGTTTAACTGAGCAAATTTGGTGTTTTATTGATTTATTTATGCAAGGAAAATAAAAATAAAAAGCTAATTGAAGTATCAACGAACCAAATGAAAGGTTTTACTCCAACTTGTAACTGAGAATGTAGACATTTAAAAAAAGTAATGAAGCCATCTACATTTAAGAGCTTGCAGGCATACATAAACTAAAAGTAGGAAGTCACTATAATAATATACAGCACTATGCAGAGGGTTTTCAGCAATAGGACTCAGCCTCAAACATTTCGTAACTCGTTGGATATAGGGATGATATTGGACAATGATGAATAGTTCAAGAATTTAATAATTCAAACAAACACGCTCTTAATTAGCTCTAGCAATTTTGAATGGAGTAATGTTATAGATATTAAGACTCATAACATTGAGATGCGGACCTCTGGAATGCCATAACTTTGCAGAAATGGACATTTAAGTGTTATAACTTACGAAAGGTACACTTAAGTATCAAAATCGGAGCAAAATGGATCACTTGAATGCCAATTCGGCCAAAATCTGGCCAAATTGCATACGTTGCATTTTTCCGGCAAAGCGAGTGCAAAACGATGCGCCGACGTGGCCAAATAATGTAAAAATTGCGTCGTTTTGAGTTACCGTGGTAAAAAATAATATAAAAAGTAATTAAATTAAATTTAGTTAAAATATTTAAAAATAATAATTTTAAAATTAAAAAAATTAAAAAAAAAATGGGGAGGCGCCTCGGCCAGCCGCCCGCCTCCTCGTCGTCGCCGGGAAGGGCCGATGACGGAGGGGGGAGGGTTGGCTAGGGTCGTCGGGTCCTGGCTAAGGGCCGGCAACCCTAGCCGACCAGCGGCGAGGGCTCCCGAGCCCTTGCCCTAGATCGGGCCGACGGCCCTCGCCCGGCCGGGCCAAGGGCCCCTTTGCTCGATGAGGGCCGATTCAGCGAGGCCATTGACGCTCGTCGGATTTGGGCGAGGGTCGCGACCCTCGCCGGATCCGCCCGGGGTGCCGGGGGAGGAGGAGGAGCGGAAGCAGCCGGCGGTTGAGGAGGAGGAAGAAAAAAGGGGGGGTGGAGGAGGAGCGGAAGCGGCCGTCGGTTGAGGAGGAGGAAGAAAAAGGGGGAAGGAGGAGGGAGGTAGCCGAGTGGTGAGGGTCGGGCCGCCAAGCCCTGACCGGGGTGAGGGCATGTAGGCCCTCGCTGCTAGTTGGCTGGGGCCGCGGGCCCTCGGCCGGGCTCGACAGCCACGACCGACCCTCCC
This sequence comes from Eucalyptus grandis, assembly GCF_016545825.1. Taxonomy (NCBI): domain Eukaryota; kingdom Viridiplantae; phylum Streptophyta; class Magnoliopsida; order Myrtales; family Myrtaceae; genus Eucalyptus; species Eucalyptus grandis. The sequence goes on along the minus strand of NC_052619.1, from coordinate 65,281,756 downwards.
CCACCTTCCGGCGATGGCGGGGAGGTGGCGACAACAAGGGCTCGGCTCTCGGCCGCTAGCTGCCTTCCTCCTCCTCCGTTTCCTTTTTTTTTTTAATAAATATAAATTATATTATCATTTTGTTTTAAATTAAATTAAATTAAATTTTATATTATATCAAAAATCAAATTATGCCAAAACGACGTTGTTTTGGCTGATTTAGGGTTCTATTTTGGCCAACACCCGAAATGACGTCGTTTGTGGTGAATTAGAGCCGACTCAGCTTTCCGGCGAGCCATCTCAGCGAGAAATATTAATATTTAAATGCCACGTATGATTTTCGGCTGGCTTCGTCAGAGGTGACACTCATGTGTCCCACTTTTCTTCAAATGTGGCATTCAAGTGTACATTTTGTAAGTTATGGCACTTAAGTATTTCTTTATGCTAAGTTATGGCACTTGTAGTGTTCTTTTCTCCATAACATTAAATAGGTTCCCTAAATGATGTGGCAAACTGTAAGTATTTATTCAAACTAGTGCGCATGTAATCCTTTAAACCTAGGCTTGGACATGAACCTCGTTGGGTATATAAAATGCCTATTCAGAGACTTCAGGTTTGCTTTCAAGCATAAAGGCCGATTGTTAGACAATAAATTTATTAAAAACAGTGTTTGGTTATGCGTAATCAATACAATCGTAACTAAACGGCCTTTAAGTCACAAGTACTTAAAGCTTGATGCGGTAGACTCATTATTCAGATTGCCATTAAATAAAAAACAAAAGTATATGATAACCTTTTAGTTATCATATTGACAGGTTTAACGAAAGATACTTTATCAAACATTATGATTGAATTAATATATGAACCCACTGCCTATAATATTTTGAATGTTATATTTTTCCTTTTGCATATCTTTCTATATTGTATAAAGAAGGACAACCCACCAATGTAAGAAAACAATTGACGTAAATCAAATTTGATGCATCTACCACCATCTTAAAGTTGAGTACCTCAATACGAAAAAAGAGCAAGGAGAAGTTGACTACCAAACTATTTGTGTTTTAATAGCTAAAACAATTAAGATAACGTAGGTATGTTAGACGATTAAGGGTGCATTTGGAAAACCTTTAAGGAAATGTAAAGGCCTTTAGTCTAAAGGGTTTTGATGAAATGCAAAAACTGTTTGGTAAACTATAATTCAAAAGTGTTTTGAGAAGCAACTTTGGGGGAATGCTGTTTGATAAACACATGTTTGGGAAGTCCTTTGGCATGACCAATTTAATCTTTTTTAAAAAAATTTTCTTTTTAAAATTGAAAATAAAAACAATGACTTTTTTTTTTTTTCGCACCGCACTGAGGTGTAATGTAAAAAGATATATTAATAAATTCATAAGTAAAAAAATACATCAATGTTGATTTTTCTCAATAAAAAAAATAATTTCATTATAATAAACATGGTTACATAGGCATCGAAGAAAGAAATAGATTTTCATTGAAAATTACAAACATCCTTAAGTGTTTACTAAACTCATTGCTATTTGATTACGTAAACACGCAATGTCTGAAAATAAATTATCATTTAAGTACTAGCCCTTTCATTTGTACTATCAAGATCAATTGAATATCTATAATTGGGATCCAAATCCACTCTTGCAAAATGTCTATCATTGACAGCCTTTCGACGTATATAATTATATAAAACCATCATTGCTACAACAATTTTTACTTGCTTATGGAAAATTTGGCATATACTTTAGAATCTTCCACTTCTTCTTCAATACACCAAAGGCTTGATCAATTTCTGATTGTAGTGAGGAATGAACATGATTCAATACTTCTCAATAATCTGTAGGGGCAAGACCTTGTTGAAATTCTGGCAAATGATATCTAACTTCTTTGTATGATTCCAAAAAACCCGTTGAATTCGGATATCTGGCATCTACTAAATAATATTTACCTACACAAAGATAATGTAAATTTAATCAAGATAGACCATATTAATACATATTAATATACAAAAATCATTAATTAACAAACTTGGAGGAGAATGAAGAAATTGCACATCACGTCTCCCTAGGGCTTCATAGAAAATACAAGTATCATGGGCTTGTCCCTCTCAACCAGCCCAAATATAGATAAATTGCATATTAAAATTATACACCGCTAAGACATTTTGAGTTGTGTACATTTTCGACCAATAAAACAAATATGATCTTTTGTTGTATTACCACTGGGATATATGTGCCATCAATAGCTCTAATACAATTCTGAAACAAAAACACAAATATTATTATATGATCAAAATTTGTATGTAGTTCTTTCTTTTTATTATATAATAGAAACATACCTTAAAATATGGATAAAATCTTCAATTTTTTTTTTTATCTTCTTTGGAACATCCTTAAATTGCCAATCAGCCGGTTGAATCATAACTTTTCCCATTTTACATACTTTATCTAATACTAAGCTAAAGTACCTGCTTATGGTTTCTCTAGAGAGTTGAAAGTGCTATTGTGTTAACCTATTACCTATATCATGTCCTAAAATATAAAGAAATATTCAAAGCATTTTTATAACATCAATATTCCTAGTTCCTTCAATACCATAGTGTGTTTCTAAATCATGCATTAAATTATTAAATACAATTTTATCCATTCTAAACACTTGATAGCACCTTATTGGATTAGCATCTCCGCCCATCAACTCTCCTAACCATGCATTTCCTGTTTATGATGATTGTCGCGAGCCGATCTCGCCGCCCCTCGAAAAGTCCAAGGGGGAAAAGGTCGGGGTTTAGGGATACTTTGATCATGGGAGTTTCCTCACGAGATCGCGAGCTCTCCCAAGCTCGTACCCCACGTGACATCGGGTTTATTTATGCGGTCTAATTGTTTTAACAATCTAAGAATATACAGGATCGCCACTAGCCTCATTTTGGGGGTCGGCTAGAAACCCAATCGAGGGTCGGGGGAGTTCCCTCGATTCCTACGCAACCAGATATCTAGGTTCGGGGACTTGGGTTCTATTAACGCCCTTTTAGTACCTAAACAGTATGTTGTGTTTTTTCCTAACATGTCCACGCGTTTCTTTTTATATTTTCAGGATCGTTATTTCTAGACTAAGTAATCATGCATGCATGGTGGATTCCCTTCATTCTATTCTATTCTATTATATTCCTAAGAAATGAAAGGAAAACAATCAATGAAAATGAAATTGCAAAACATGAAGTAAACAATCAAGAAAAGCAGTTAAACCTAATCATGCAATTCTAAAAATATAAAAGAGAAAACAATTGGAAAAGAAAGGAAACCCGCAACTCGTCGGATTTTATACAATGCATGAAACCCGAGACATATGTCGGGAAAACAAATAGTACATGACAACGGTTGGAATGGACATCGACCTCCACCCTCTTCATGCTTTATCCATGTTTAGGAACTTATTCTAAATCTAGTCCAAGAAACTAATAACTAGGTACATGCAAATGAGAGAAGCAAACATCACGTATCAAAACAATCAAAAGAAAGACATCTTTTGTATTCAAAAAGAGTGACTAAAGTCACAAAGTCTCTAGATCAAATTCTAGGTGATATCCCAAATAAATCTCAAAGGGACACTATCATCATATCAACACATGAATTTCCAAAAATACTAGAATATGAACTAGTCAATCTACCATAGAGCAGGGCAACATGGAATATTATCATTTCTTATATGTTTCAAGCCTTGAATTGCCCCAATTTGATGAAAAACAAATGTAACATCAATGCAGCATTCTCTCTACATATTCACACAACTAGAACACTCCCAAAATGACATTGAAAATCCTCGCATTCCCCATGAGAACAAAATGGCCAGCAAACATTCTTATTATATTCAAAGCTGGAAACGATGACAATGTGATGAGCAATCCATATCCATACATGCCCATCTCACCATGCATATTTATGCACCCTAAGAACTACATAACATCAATCTCAGGTCATTCATATAAGAACTTCTCATGTCCAGCAGCTTATAGGACTAATATTATGTACATCTTCAACATCAGTTAACACAGCAAATGCACACATGAACATCGAACAGCACATCAATGACACAGCTAAACAATTCCACACACCAGGACATGTGAACAACAAGCAAAGAAATATCGATACTAAAGAACAACATAACTCTGGACATCTTTACAAACAAAAACACACATAGTTTGGATCGGTAGAACACAAATAAGCTATTGGGCAAAGTGATTAGTGCTGGAAGTTGGTTTGATGGTGGATATCTAATATCAATTATCAAACAACAGAATTTTGCTAAAAAAGAGAACAATAGAGCAAGACCATCCCACACGTGATTTACTTTTTTTGGTATTATCAACCTCAAAATCTATGCTCAAAAGATCATAGGAAAGTGGCAGACAATCAGGCCCACCCAAAAACAGAATATGCATTTCTGACCAAGGCAAATTCCAGATTTCAGAATGGATTAGAAAAAAAATGTTAAACATGACAAATGATGGTCGATTCAGGCGTGCAACATGTCATTTTAAAGCTTGAGATGCCTATTACAAATCTCTAGAAGACATTAAGTCCTAATAATGTCACCTAATAGCTCATTCCAATTAAAACAGAAAATCGCTGTAAGTCAGAACAACAACTCAATCTAAAACTACTGCAGAATCAACAGACTTTGTAAGTATTTTTGAGCGACCAAATGACATCCGTTCAGGGCATGCGACATATCAAATCGAAGCTCTAGAAGTGTATTTTTTTATGTCTAGAAGGGCTCGAGGTCAAAAAACCTCATCTAGCACCTCGTTTCAGCCAAAACAGAAAGTGACATATCAGGTATACGAATTTGCAGATCAAGGCAAATCAAGTTCAAAGAAGATAAGATAATCAGATTCAGCATGTAGATTGAAGATAAGGAGAGAAAACAAGCATAGGAAATCAGCCAAAATGGTCCATCACTAAGCCCATGCATTTTGATCATAATCCTTAGCTTCTACTCTTTCTCATAAACCATATCTGTCAAGACAACAGGGAATAGTTGAATGATAACTCATGTAAAAAAAAAAAAATGCCTAAAAGAGAAGCGAAATCCAGCCTCCATTCAGTTTCATGTTTAGGCATTTCTTTGACAAACTTAAACAACATTGTTGTTGCTGGCCCTAGCAAAAGCTAAATGTAAGCATTAGATGCCAGGTTCACAGATCGTCCAACACGCACCAAAGATATAAAATCCTTTCTGATATAAAATCATTTGCTACTGAGGAAATGTTTCTCCACTAAGTTGAACTTCGGGCACAACTCATACCGGTCTAATGACAGCTACAAACTCATCAAAGGGGGAAAATGCCAGACAGCAGTCCAGATTGAAGTGCACCAATGAATTCACAACTTTCTGGCAGAGAACACATTCAATATTGTGAACAAGGAACTCTAAAAAATGAACACAGCAGTAGCAGGGGACCAATTTTTATTAAAACAAATCAACTTTCTTCTTGTGCGTGTCCTGCTTGCTCAGCTTGCTTTGCACTGGATATGTATCTAATCCAAGAATTTTAATAACAAATCCTAAAACGGCTAGCTACTAAGTTTTGAAATGAAAGGAAACAAAATACAAGTAAAGTCTATACAACAAAACTAATGTATCGATCAAGCAAAGGGAAGCTCTCAATTAGAATCTGAATCGAAACACACATTGATCTAGTTCAGGAATTTTATCAAACAGGTGGAGAACATTTCCAGGTTATGGAGTAAATGGCACCAAACAGAACATCATGAACACGACAATTAACATGACCGACACACAAGCTAAGGTGACTTGGCATAAGAGGCTAATGAAAGCACGCAACTTCGAAACTAGAAAGCGGATACAAGTACAAAATCAAAAAAGAAAGAACGAGAGTGAAAGACGGATCGCAATCAAGTCAGAGAACAATCCAAGAGAGAGAGCGACAGATCGTGCGCGAGACAGAGCAATCAATAGAGAGAAAGAGAACTTGATCTAGCGAGCCCAATCCGGAAGGAGAATCACCGATCGAGCGAGCAAGCGTCCGGTCTCTGAGAAAGAATCAGATCCTCACAATCTCCTACCGCAGGCGCTTGATCTTCAATCGCTCGCCAATGGAGGAAAACCTTTGCCTCCGACCGGAGCTCGGGAAAGAAAAGCGAAAAACCCGAGAGAGAGAATTCAGAATCCACGACCTGAACGGATTGAAATAGGAACGAAACCCTAACGGATCGAGAGTGATAGAAAGAGAACTCACCGATCCGGTGAGCCCGATCCAGAGTGAAGATTAGTTAAGCGTGGGCGTCGTTGCCGATGTCACCAATCCTTGCCTCAAAGCGAAAGAGAAATCTGTCGAAAAAATTCTCAAAAACATCGAAACCGAGAGCGATTGAGAGGGAGAGACCGGTTCTCTGGTTTTCGCTGGAGATTTGAGACCCCGTCGAGAGAGTGATTAAGAGGAGAAACCCGTTCTCTCCTTTCCGCTAGAAATCCAAGAAATCTTTAAGAGAACGCCTCTGATCCGGTGAAGAGATAGACGATGGCGTCGTCACCGTTGCCGTTACCGCCACCGTTTTCCCTGATGTCCCCCGCGATCGAGCGAACCAGAGAGAGAATCAGAGAGAGCCCCAAAGAGAAAAGAGAGAGTTTCCCCCGAGTAGAGAGCCTCTCTGACGTTTTTTTGAGAGAGCGAGCATTCTTTTTCGAGAGAAACCGTTCAGCCCTTTTTTCCAAGAGAGAACTCGTGAGAGAGAATTCGCGTGCGAAAAATGAGCCTCCCCCTCGTCCACGTTTTCCCTTTTTCTTTTTATTTTTTTTCATTTTCTTTACATTTTTTATGTTTTCACTTCATTTTTTTATTCATTTTTTTATATTTTTGCAAAATGTTTATTTAAAATGTCGACGAAAATTTCGGGTGTCAACAATGATGTCCTACAAGGTTTTTGTGACTGTATATTGCTTGATAAATGATTGCGGCTTAAGTAATTTCCACAAGTTTTCAATATTTCTCATCATCTTTTTCATGGATTTCTCTTTCAGGAGAATTGTCTATATCTATTTGAAGTAACAAAATAGTAAGAAAAGTGACGAATAATCATCCATCAATGGAACAATTATCATCCATATAGGCAAACTCCACCTAATCAAATGAATACAAACTAAAACATATGTCTCACATTAGAACATAATTAGAAAAAGTGTTCACAAGTAGTGCAAATAACCAATCAAAAATAAGTCTCACATTACAATATAAATTAATATAAAAGAGCTCAAACAAGTAACTAGCATCCTAGTGACGACTATTATGCTCTTCCAACTTATACTTTAGCCACTCAACTTTTTCTTCATCGTCATCCAAGTTCATAAAAATTTGCCTGTTGTCTTTCTTTTCAGCAAAATGTGATAATGCAAAAAAAAAAAAAAAAAAAAAAAACTTTCTGTCTTGCTTAATCTCAAGTATGGCTTTCAATATTTGCACAATTTCTTTGTAAGGATCAAACTCTCTTGCAATCAATGTTGCATTGCTCCTACTTTCAACAGCTGAACAAAATTTGTTAATTTGCAAGGCTAACTTATCGGTCTGTGACATCCTGATTTTCGGGTTTTGTTTTCGATTGAATAAGTTGAGTTTTTCATCGACACACCTATAATTCTTTTCCCTGAACTGATCACTCATGGGATAACTAATTTATTAGGTGAAACCATTAAGAAATCTAAACGTAATAGACTTTAGAATTCAACTAGGAATCGACTGCTCAACCGTGCTAACCTATAAGAGTCATTATGGCACAATTAAAAATAAATTAGAGACTAGATATAGGTTGACTCGACTGAGTCATGTGATTAAGTGTGGGTGATTCCACCTAATTGCAAAATTTTCGTCGATTGGCACTAGACCGATTTTTCTATCGTTTTGGTACCATGTGTCCGTATTTGAAGTCTCGAGATTTTCACGACAACCTAGAGTCGCCAATGTGTTGAAGATGTACAATATGACTCGAAAATAATCGACCACGGGTCAATCGAATTAAAAAATTCATAAAAGCTACCCGATAGATTATGTCACGTTAAAATCGCACCTGGTTGAAATTAACCGCGAATTTAAACCTACTTTTAGAAATTGAAAGTTCTATCGTGTCACAATTCATTTTAGGATCTTCGACTCATCCTCCGAAAATTTTTTCTGCATACCGAGATTTTTGGCAAAATTTCAAAGTATGGCTGTTTTTAATTGAGAAAATCAAAGGGCTGATTTTGGTCATGTTTTTGGGATTTAAATTGTACAAATTGATGAGAAAAATGTTGTTTGGGATGATGGCACCTTGGTGGGATTTATGAACATCAAATTGAATCCAATTGGAAGAGAATTGAAGAGGAATTGAAGTGGATTTGGGGGAATTGGTCCAAAATTCGTAGGCCAAGGTGTGTGCAACATTTGAGGCATCAAATGAAGCTTCTAGGGAAAGTTTGTGTAGCATAATTGGCTGAGAATAGGGATGAACAAGTGGGGGCCAATAAATGATCAAATTAAGGGAATATTTAGGCATTTTAGGTCCCTCCAAGTTGCAGCTGGCTTCATCTTCTTCAACAAGCTTGCTTTATCCATTGTTGATCTCTCTTTGAGCTTAGAAAACCAAAGAGAAACCAGAGAGAGCCTCCCCTTGCCCGTCGACCACTGTCGGAGCCCCCTGCCACCATCGCACGCCCATCGCTCGTTGTCGCGCCACGTGCTAGCCCGCGTGATTGTCCCACTTGTCTTGCACCTCCTCGCCATCCCCCGAGCCCCTGGTCATTGTAGAAGCTCAGCCGGAGCCTCGCCGTCCCCATCTAGCCGCCGTTTATCTCCGCCTGGCCCAATGCAGCCGCCCATCCGCCCGCCTTGCTCGTTCCATCCCAAGTTGAGCCCCGCGCTAGCCCTTTCAGCCCAAGAGTAGAAGCTGAAGCCAATAAGGCTTTGAGACTTCGTGGCTCATTTTGTGGTCCGTCCGGTCTCCACTTGGTGTTGCCACAAGGTTGTTTGTTGCTCGTCTTTGTGTCGCTGTTGTCGTAGACTCATCAGATCACTAAACTGGTGAGTTTACTTGCTAAACTCTATTTAAGGAGTTAATGATGCTTAGAGGGTGATTAGCTTAAGTTAATTAGGGTTTAGGTGGTTAGTTAGAATTGATTAGTGATTTAATTATCCATTTGTGCATGTTAGGTGGTTAGAACGGTTTATATTGTACTATTTATCTAGATAGGTTTAGAAATTTTCAGGCAGTTAATTAAGCATTTCGACCTAAGTTGGTATTTTTGGTAATTAATTGTATTTATTTAATTATTTTTGGTATTTATTTAATTGTTTATTATTTTCTAGAAATTATATCGAGATAACCGGTGATCGAAATTTCGTGCTGATTGCATTGGTATGCTTAGTTTCTGCAATTGAATGCTATTTTGTACAAATTGAGTGGTGATTGGAATTTTAGGTATTTATCCCAAAATTATGTAATTTCAGTATTTAATCAGAAAATACCGGGGCATCGGTTTTTAATGCCAAAAATGTTTTTAGGCACTATATTAAACAATGGGATTTTTGAAAAGAAAGATATAGCATTTTGGCTTAGACCGACCGTGTACCCACACACGATTATTTTTATCGGGTGTTTTTAACACGATGAGAATAGGTCAAGTACATTATTTTAATTGAGGAATTAGTGTACATAGCACAAGATCCTTGGTCGAATTGATTGATTGTGTGTCGGCTTGTGTGAGTAATGAATCGTTAGCTTATGTGAGCAATGAATTGTCGGCTTGTGTGAGCAATATTGATCGTCAGCTTGTGTGAGCATTGATATGTCAGCTTGTGAGAGTAATATACTATATTAGCTTGAGTGAGCTATAATATATATCAGCTTGTACGAGTAACCATCTATATCAGCTTGTACAAACATAAATATACCTCAGCTTGTGTGAGCAGTGATCGAATTGATTGAATTGATAGATGGTATTGATCGTATCGATTGTATCGAATTGATCGATTAGATTGAATTGATTAGTTAAGATTATGAATTGTATTAACATGTAGGAGAGAACTAACGCAAGGTAAGTCTTATGATTTATGTGTATAGCTGCCTCTAGACATATTTCCTTCCTAGTAAGAGTTTGGGGGTGAACTTGCTAAGACATTATCTCATCCTGTCGTGGGCTCAACCTTTTCAGGTCCTTAGATGACGGTTTCTCCGAAACGTTTGTAGAGTTTTGACTACCATGCCCTAGGGGGTCAATGGGTCTATGAACTCGTGGTGACCACCGTTTGGATTGATGATGGCCTACCTCAAAGGGTACCTCATTGGTTCAAAGCGTGATTTCGCTACAGTTTCAATGGATTCCATGTGGGTCTCCTCCAAGGTTTTGAAATTTCTGCTGTGGTAGTCGATGCCACTCTAGGTGAGAGTGCAGCTGACCCTCCCGATGGTGCTGTGGAGGACCCGACGCCCCTGGAGCCTATGGAGACTGAAGGATTAGCGAATGTGTTTAGCTAGCTGGTCATAGGACAGCATCGTTTTGAGAGCCGGTCTTTTGTAGACTTTTGTCTTAGTCTAGTGTTGTATATAAACCGGAATGTTTATAAAAGTGTTTTGGTTGTGAATATGTTTCATGCTTTTCTATTCCATGTTGGTTGTTGTCAAGGGTAATAGTTCGCTTCCGTATGCATAATAAAATGAATGGGTTGGCAAGGCGTCTTGGGACGTTGCAAATTTATCGACCACCGAGGGATGGGCACGCGCTCGAGGATTGGGGCGTGACAGGTTCAAACAATTTTTTTTTTCCTTTCTTTCCTCGAGCTTGCTTCATTGAACTTTCTACCGCTCTTTTATGGCTCTTAATTTGGCTTAGTTGGACATTTGTTTCACCTACATCACGCTCTAAAGTATCATTAGTAGATCTTGCACAATCACAAATATCAGCTTATGTGGCCTCAACATTCTCATTATTGTCTAAATCTTGTGCAGAATTCCAAGTAACACTTCTAGTAGCAACTGTACCATGGAACATTTGATCCAACAAAATTTCAATATCCGGATGTATGCATTTCGTTCGAAAGACTTTAAGCTTAGGATTGACCTATTATAATAAAAAAAAAATTATGAGTTGTATTATAAAATATGAACTTACAAAAAAAAATTAACAAAAGAAGAGATAAAACACCTGAATTTTTCTCTCCCACCATTTATCGCTCACATCAATGGTTTTCTTCCTTAGATCCCATCCTAGTCCCGTTTTCTTTTGAACCAATTGTTTCAATTGTTTCCATTCTTCCTTTAAATTATCCCACTTACTTTTCATTTGATTTTTATCATATGTTTTTCCTCTAAGCTCCTCAAACTTGCTAATTATAACTGTCTATCCATCCTTTTTGTTGCTCACAGGACGATTACCTTTTTGTAACGCGTTGGATATATGGATGATATTGGGCATTGATGAAAAGTTCAAGCATTTAAGAATTCAAACAAGTAGGCCCTTAATTAGCTGTAGCAATTTTGAATGGGGTAACGTTATAGATATTAAGACTAATAACATTAAATAGATTCCCCAAATGATATGGAAAACTGGAAGTGTTTATTCAAACTAGTGCGCATATAATGCAGTAGACCTAGCCTTGGACATGAACCTCGTCAGGTATATAAAATGCCTATTCAAAGACTTTTGGTTTGCTTTCAAGCATAAAGGCCGATCGTTAGAAAACAAATCCCACGTTAAACCTTACATAGAAAACGACAGAGTGACGTGCACCATTCTATTCTTTTCGATTGTCAGCCGACTGATCCCATGTTGAGCTTGTAACAAAAAGAAGAAGAAGAAGCTGGTTTTGTATGACTTTTCTTTTGTTCCTCTCTGATTGCTATACGTGATAGGCTACTTGATAGATACATGACATGAGATTGGACGGTAAGTAATAAGTCGACATGTATGTTAGCATCCATAAATCGTATTAGTCTATGTTCGAGTCTTTTCTTATTGACTAAGGCTAGCTAGGGGGACCTTCACCCAAGTGAGTGTTGCCCTTCATTGAGATCGGCGGAGGGAAAATGGGGAAAAAGAAAAACAGAAAAGGAAAAAAAGAAAAAAATTCAGAAAATAAAAAAAAAATTGTCGATATTAGGACAATTAGTGCTAACTAGATCGTCACATCATTGATTTCTGTTCAAACTAGCTAGAATGACTAAACTGATAAATTTTAGAAAATATTTAAGATTGAATTGGCACAATTGAAGTATTTATTACTAAATTAGCAAATCATTTAAAATTTTAGGTCTAAATTGGTAAAATTAAGAGATTTATAACTAAATTGACACAAATATAATAGGTCTAGGAAATTTTTGCTAATTTTTTTTTTGTAAAATCATAGTATGAAAGATAAAACTGTGAGGTGCTTCGAGTGTGATCTTGTTCACTCTTAGGCTAGTGTCGACTTGATTAAAATGGAATCAATATTTAAATGAGAAGAAACAACATATGTTATCTGTATGCAATAGTTACATAGACAAGAAACTAGGAATTTTGTTAAGATATTATAGTAACAACTAATTTTTTGCAATTGTTACTTCTTTTGGTTGGAAAATCTAAAATTCTACATTTGCACTAATTCGAGGACCCTTGGAAGAACAGAAACTGGACTCCTTCAACATCCCTCAGTACACACCCTCACCAAAAGAAGTCCGACGGAGGTTCAAAAGCAAGGGTCATTCTCAATTGATTGTTTGGAAGTGTCCAAAGTGAATTGGAGTATACTTGACACCGATTTTGACTTTGATATTGTCTCAAAGGGTGGGGGATACAATTTGGCCCAATGCATGGGAGCCGTGGCCGAGCCCTTGCTCGTTGATCAGTTTGGCGAAGAGATTATTGATGGGGTCTTTAAGAGATACGCGGCTTTACTTGCTGATAACATGTCCAAGGAAAATAATGCATTCGTTAATGTCACCATTTCGCTAAAGAAAAAATCACCTGGATGAATTGCAAAGAAATTACGAATAAGTACTTCACAGATATATGTACTCTATGGTGAAGTTGAAATATGAATGTCACAAATGCGTTCATTATTGTTTGAAGAAGGCGTGCTTGTCTTGCTTGTATTACTTCTTATGTCTTATCTTAAGTAAAGAACAAGAAACTTGCAAGTTGAAGGGCTTGACACTCGGGATTTAGTTTTAAGGGTTTTTCTTTCATATATCCATCATAATGAAATCATTTGATTGAGTGTATAAAAATATCAACATCACTCGACAATGGGATTCGTATGCTCCTTTTATATACGTGATCTCCTTCTACTTATCAACGTAAGTTTTCTAGAATTTATAATTTGATATCAAAGCCAAGTTTAGCCTCCTTTGTGTGTGCGTCTACCCTATTATTCAAATTTCATGTGCCACTCCTAATTTAGTTTACAAGTGAGAAAGGTTGTTGAAAATTTCGCATCACTTGACAATGGGTTTATATGCTCTTTATACAGATACTAAGGTGCATTGGATGCATATCTCTCATCTCGTGTCATTTTCTTTTTCAATAACTACAAATATCCCTCTCTTGATGTTGACCCTCAACATTGTTGATCTCATCTAGTGGTGGCGTCGGTGGCCACGTTAGCCTACTCTATTGTCACGTAACTTGTACAATAACCATGTCAACCTCTTGTCGCAATGGCAACCTCCTATGCAACTACAGGCTCATGTAGCTTGCACAACAGGTACTGCAGCCTCTTGCCGGGAGATAGCCTCCCATTGAGATGGAAACCTCCTGCAATTATGAAAAACTTCCATCGACCTGATAACCTTTTGTTGTGTAGTCTCCACAACATCCATGACAGTACACAATAGCCACGTAAGTGTCAACACATAAATTTTGCCTGTTTATTTAGTGCTTAACTGCATAGAAAATTAGGGATTAATTTCTAACATGTAAAAAAAACTAATTTTAATTAGAAAGCATCACATATAGACATCAAAAACAATTGCATTGCTAGCATTAATTATAAAAAATTTTACAAAAAATTAAAATTAACATTATTATTATTATTATTCATATTTTTTTAAAAAAAAAAGCAGCATGCGGTCGAGCTAGGGTTGGGCCGGCTTGGCCCCCTTTTTATTTTTCTTCCCCCAGTCGCTGGCACGGGCCAGCCCATCTCCTCTTATATTCGGCCCATTCATTCTCATCTTCTCCCTCTCTCTGTCTTGGACACGGGCTCAACAAGAAGAGGAGGGACGACACAAGGATAGAAGATGGTGCTAAAGAGGGGAGGACGAGGAGAATGTCGTGTGGTGTGGGGTAGGCTGGCGGCGGCTAGTCACCTGGGGGGAGAGGGAGAGAGAGAGAGAGAGAGAGAGAGAGAGAGAGAGAGAGGTCGAGGCATTTTAAAATGTTGGTTAGAAGGAGGTTTTTCTTTTGTTTGGGGGAAAGAAACAAAAGGGGAGAGTGAGAGAGAGAGAGAGAGAAACAAGGTGAGAGAAAGAGAGACCGAGAGGGGATTCGAGAGAGCGAGATCCGAGAGATAGCTCGAGGAAGAGCAAAATCTGAGAGAGAGGAAAGTTGGCTCGATTCTAGAGGGCGTTTTCTGGGCGAGAACCGAGAGAAAGAGAGCTCGAGAGAGGGAGGGCTCGGTTCAGAGAGTGAGACCGAGAGAGTGAGCAGGGAGATAGACTGAGCAGGTTAGTTCACTCGCACAAGAAAGGAGAGTAGGCCTCACTGTCGCCGGAAGACAGAAAGTTAGTCGCCGTCCACTGTGACGCCATGCTCGAACCAGGCGATTTCTCTCTGCACTTATGCGTGCTCTGTTTTCGGCCCATGTCACCCCTGCATTGGTCTCTAAGGTTCATGTACGCTGGGCGTCGCAGTCCTCGATGTAGGTTTGAGTCTCGCCGTGGGTTAGGAACCACTCATCCCAGTAGTGCACTCCAACTGTTTGTATAAATGCCTGAGTGAGGCCTACATGACTGTCCTTGAAATTCTATCCATTCTGGGCATTCATCGTTGCTAGACATGTTTTGTAGCTATTTTACACATCTTCGTTTCATCCATTTTCGCGTTCACCTTGTCGTGATTTGAGCATATGGCCATACATCATGACTTGAGCTTAGTTTTGTAAATTATGCCCCGTTCTTTTTGCATACTCATACTGCTGTATGGCTATATGTCCTGATTGAGTGTTGGCACGGCAGTGGTGTAAGCGCTAGCAACAAAAGGTGGTGATGCTTCGTGTTGGAAATCAAGTCGGCGGAATACGACTTACTTGATTCCGATGCGCAAACAGCAATTAACCCTGGAACAAATGTTGAATTGCGAATGAATCACAAACAAAACTATCTCACGTTGGTCTGGATGCGATCACGAGGAAAGCACCCGATTTCCACGGCGTAAATGCAAATTGTTCTCATAAAGAATAAATGGAACGCCTTGATGGAAAGGAGAGAGAAAAGAAGAAAATTTTCTGAAGGTACATTTGTCCAACCAGTCCAACGGTTGTCTTCAGGGAGCCTTTTATACAACTCCATTCATACCCTTTCATCGCAGCATATCAAGGCGAAATGGTGTGTGCTAATCGCACCCCATCATGGACGTATTAATTAATAAAATAGTACATCTCTCACTCAAACATGATGGACTTGATAGCTCCTTTCAAGAATACAAGACATTCAACATTCATCAACTTTACAAAACAATTCATACTAGCAAGTAAGCCGTGCGACCAGTGAGTACACCTGCACTTAGGAACTCAAATTATGCGCCTGTTAGGGATGACATAATAGCTACAACCCCGAAAAGAAATAAACAATCGATGTCTCACAGTGCCCAGACATATTTTGTTATGTCAATCCAAGTATACATATCCCTTAAAGGCTATACTTGATTATCCTTAAAAAAAAAAAAAAAAAAAAAAACACAATGTATTTACAATTATATCTACAACCACATAAGGCGATATAATTGGTCGACCGGTAAATACATGTGATAGATGTAAAAAAACAATAGCCTTCCTTCGCACTCATGTCTCTCTTCATTTTCAAACAACTGCTTTCCTAGACACGTCCCATAAGGTCATATCTATTCATGACCGCCGATAACATGCTAAAGTAGCAACATTGATCTTTCACTTCGAGAACATAGTCAGAAGTAACATAGGACACAAAATGAGGTAAATTATAAATTACCTCAAGGGCTCACACGATGAATAAATAGGGATAATTTTACTCATCTTCCTTTATTGGTCATACAATGCACATGTAGTATGAATTACATGCTATAGTGGATTACTCTTTCTATAAGAGCGTATGTCATTTATCAAATATATCAACTATACGGATTTTAGCCTAAACATAGTCACGTGCTTCTCACGTACTCATGTTTAGCCCGAGTGCTATATCAGCTCGCTTTCTATAGCACCCAATTAAGTACTCGCATTCGGCATCTTACGGCATACATGATTGTGTGACTATCATGTTCGGTCTTATTATAAACAAATCACAGACTTCATCTTAACTCCAATCAAGGCGGCATATTTTATGTACCAGACTTTCTCTTCGGCATTTATTTGTACATAATGTCTCATCTCAACGTGCTATCTAAAACACTCAAGGCGATTGCTTGTGTGAGTGAGCCAATCATTGCCTGCTGATATACTTTTCAATAAACAAACAAGTACAATAGATATGTTCACAAATATATAAACCAATGATCCTTTACAATAACATATGTCACATTCTACGTAATCCTAGTGACATCCTGTGAGTCAAGAATATGTCTCTAGGAATAGCCTTCATAAATGGATCGGCAACCACTCTATTGGTTGAAACGTATTGTAGGATCACTTCTTTCTGCGCTATTATGTCTTTTATGAAGTTGTTCTTTATGTTAATGTGCTTTGTCCTTCCATGATACTTGAGATCCTTCACATAGGCAATGGCTGCTTGACTATCGCAAAATATTATCACCGGTTTTGGAACCTCAGTGATAGTGGCTAAATTTTCCAATAAACATTTTAGCCATACTGCTTCTTGCACTGCAGTAGAACATGCAATAAATTCTGCCTCCATCGTAGATAAGGCCGTGCATGTTTGTTTCTTACTATTCCAAGAAATTGCACATCCATTGAGCAAAAACGCATATCCAGAAGTCGATTTACGCTCATCTAGGTCTCCACCCCAATCGACATCTGAATAATCTAATAGGCGTAAATCATTCGCTTGGTAACAAAGTCGATAGTCCATGGTACCCTTCAAGTATCTCAGGATCCTCTTTATTGCTTTCCAGTGTGCTTAACCAGGATTTGATTGATATCGGCTCACCAATCTCACGGCATAATATATGTCGGATCTAGTACACATCATAGCATACATCAAATTTCCAACAGCACTAGCGTAACGAACAGTTTCCATCACTTTAATTTCTTTTGGAGTTTTATGACACATTTCAGTACTTAAGCCTTCACCTTGCATGATAGGGGTATCAATGGGATTACAATGCTGCATATTGAAACACTCAAGAATCTTCATAATATAAGACTCTTACAATAAAGTAAGGAGTTTCCTTGATCGATCTCTTTCGATCTTAACTCCTAATATATAAGCAGCTTCTCCCATGTCATTCATTTCAAAATTGGAGGACAACCATTCTTTTATGGTGATAACCAAAACCTTGTCATTTCTAGCCAATAGAATATTATCTACATAAAGTGATAAAATCACAAATTTACCTTTGGACCGCTTGACATATACACAGTGATTTTCTTCAATCATCGTGAAACCAAAAATTGTTATTGCTCAATGAAAACGAAGATACCACTGTCTAGATGATTATTTAAGGTCATATATTAAGCGATAAAGCTTGTAAATTTTATGCTCTTGACCTTTAGCTATGAAACCTATTGGTTGTTTCATATAGATTTCCTCATCTAGTTCTCCATTGAGAAATGCCGTCTTTACTTTTATCTGATGTAATTCAAGGTCCAAATGTGCAACGATGGTTAGAATAAAACGTATTGAGGCAAACCTTACAACCGGTGAAAATGTTTCCTCATAGTCTATACTTTTCGATGGATTCATCCGCCCTTCACTTAATCTTGAAGACCCATTTGTTTCCAATGGCCTTACAATTGGGTGATAGATCAACCAAATTCCATACATGATTTGCTCTCATTGACTTCATTTCATCTTTCAAAGTATTTCTCCATTCTTCCTTATCAGAGGATGAGAGAGCCTCTTGAACAGTCTTAGGCTCGGTATTGTCTTATTGAGCAATCATAAATGCTTCCCTTTTCAATTTCAAAACGACAATAGGGAATACTTTTACGATTACTTTTACGTAATTGAATTTCTCTTGAATTCAATTCGTTGGGCGATGCAACACTTCTACTAGGTCTTGCATGTTGAGGTAAATTTACATTTCCCTCTACAACATCAGTGGGTGTGTTATCATGATATTCCATCTCATATAATTAGAAGTCCTTATCAATCTCACCTCTACTAGGAAAATCGTTCTCCAAGAACGTGACATCTCATGACTCCATTCCAGTCACACTTCCATCAGCTTGTTCACTTATGAACACGTACCCTTTGGAGTGTTCAGAATATCTTATAAAGATACATTTCTTCCCTCTAGGTCCTAATTTGCCATATTTATGGGAAGAATCATGAACATAAGTTGCACATCCCCACAGACGTAGACTACTCAAGTCTGGTTTTCTACCAGTTCATAATTCATAAGGGGTGAAAGTGACCGATTTTGAGGGCACTCGTTAATACATAGACAACAGTTAATAACGCATCTCTTCAATAGGAGATAGGTAAATTTGCTTGCGTCATCATGGACCTAACCATTTCCAATATGGTTCTATTCCTTCTTTCAGCTACACCATTTTGTTGCGAAGTATTAGGAATAGTTAATTGTCGTACAATTCCATTTTCATCACAAAGAGCCTTGAATTGCTCCAATAGATACTCATGTCCACGATCGGTTCTCAACGCCTTTATTGTTTTGTTCAACTGATTCTCTACCATCGCTATATATCATCTAAAGTAGTCTAATGCTTCTGATTTATGGAAGATCAGAAAGACATAACTGAAATGCGTGAAGTCATCTATGAAAGTGATGAAATATGAGGCTCCATGCCTCGCCTTCACATTCAAAGGACCACAAATGTCAAAATGTATGAGATGCAATGGAAATTCAGCTTTAGTCTCTTTACTGAATGGTTTTCTAGTTGTTTTTCCTGCTAGACAATGTTCACATACGAGTAGATCAACATTAGTGAGTGACTCTAAAAGGTATTCTCTAGCTAATCTTTGCATTCTTTGCAACCTAATGTGACATAATCTAGCATGCCAAGTACTTGCATCAATCTCTACATTATTAGAATATGCAATTAAAGAAAAGCAACCATCAACATTAATATTGTACTGATCATAGTCAATGCCTAATACCATAAAACCATTCGATACATGACTTGAACCATAATAAATTGTTCCATACAAAATGTCAACATAATCACCATGAAAATTCAATACATAACCTAAGCTAAGAAGAACAACTACAGAGACCAAGTTTCGTCGAATATCTGGAGCATAAAGGACATCATGCAGGAATAGGTTTCGATCACAACGTAAAATTAATTTACATGTGCCGATACCATTCACCTCAACTCTTAAGTTATTCCCAACATATATCCATCTTCTTCTAGGCTGTATTCGACGATACCCCACAAATGCTTCTCGGTCTCTAGCTACGTGATCTGTTGCTCCTAAGTCTATAGTCCACATTGGATGGGATTCAACAAGCATTACAGTACTAGAAACAAAAGCATTACTCAAAGTAATGGAGTAATAGGGTACTTTTTTTCGGCTCGGTACTTTCACGAGCAAAGTGACCCATCTTGCCACAATTGTAGCACTCCATCTTGGCCTTGTTATTCTTCTCACCATGCTTCTTACGTCGGAAGGTCTTAGCCCTTTTTGGTGCCTGATTAGTCTTCTTCTCTTTGTTGTTGAATTGAAGATTCCTTTTGCGCTTGAAGCCCGAATCTTTGCGCGAACTTGATTCAGCAACATAAGCATGGGTAGAGGATCTCGCAGCCTTTAGGCGCTCATTATCTAATTCCAAATGACGCGCAATATCATCAAAAGTGACAATATTTTCATTATGCGTCATATTGATCTTCATATGCTCCAAATTGTCAGGAAGAGACCTTATAACAGCCTAAACTTGCTGTTCATCAGTAAGGGAGTGACCTGTTGACTTCAACTCACGAATCATGTTTGACATCTTCCGAAGATGCTGCCTTATCGTTACATTTGGGCGCTTTCGAAATGTGTCAAACTTAATGGTGAGTCTCCTCAGCTTAGTGGCAGATGTACCCCCAAACTTATCTTTCAAGGTAACCCACATAGCTTGAGCTTTATCATAACTTTCAAACTCACACATGAGTTCATCTTGCATACAGCTCAGCAACGTGATGCGAGCAATACTATTTTTCTTTTTCCAAGCTTGATGAGCTTCTAGATCTCTCCGATATTGAGCTGAAGTTCCATACTCAGGTTTATCCATGGTATGGTTAAGGGTTTCCAAAACATCTTGCTCCTTAAGGATGTACTGAACCTTTCGGTGCCAAATATCATAATTTGTTACCGTTCAGCTTCTCACCCTTATTGAGGTCAGCCACAATGGTCTTCAATGCCGAAATCATAATCAATTGCTATAACACATTGACATAATAAACGTAGAATCAATACTAGCACACTTTACAGAGTAACACACATATTTAATTTGCAGCAAATACAAACTAAATTAATGATAATTCAACAAAAGACACAAAAGCAAAAGTTCACTATATTCCCAATCAACTTCTATGTACAATTGTTCTATTATCAATAATTAGTTTAATTTACGCAAAATTTAAGTTATATGTGAGAATTCTTTCAAATTCTACCAACCTATGAACTCCCACCAGGAAAAATAATTAAATGACCTCAAGTAATTTCTATATTTTTCATTAATACATAAACATAGCATGATATGAACCAACGTATAAACAACAATCATGCTTCAACTATAATCAAAATCTCAATTCAACATGTAATGGATTTCCTACCATTGTTCGAATTTTCTAGCAACTAGAAAATTGCAAGTATATTAAACTATATACATGATATCATCAAACTAAGCTCTACACAATATATATGACATCATTTGCACGCAAGTTAGCTACTGTATTTCCTAAACCACAAGAAAATACAAGTTACAAATGAATAAACTATGCATTAAACCCAAAAAAATACGTGTATTTAGGGTTTCCTATGCATTTTCATACATTTATAAAATTAAATAGTATAAAATAATCATACCATAGTGTAGAGAACATTCATACGAACCAAACACCGCTGATCACGCTCCAATCGGAGCTCCCATGCCCCCACACGCGCCGCCTGAGTGCGCGACGCGCCAACAAGCCAAATGGCTCCTGGCTGGTCCGACCGGTCCCACCAGTGACCGGTCCAACCGGTTTGACCGCCGGATTGGTTGACTGGTCAATGGTCGGGTCGGGTCAACCTCGGGTCGGATCTTAGGTCGAGTTAGGTCATGAGTCGAGTCGCCAGCCGGCCATCTGCTGCCCGGCGTCATCCAAACGGTTATTGATCGTTGGGTGACGTCACGGTGACGTCATCACGCGCCAGTTCATCGACCGGCGCGTGTTGCGCACGCGCTGGCGTTCCCAGCGTTTCAAGCGCGTGGCACCCACACGTAGGGACTTCCAGCCGCGCGTTTGGGCGCGTCTGGCGGCGCTCGACCCATCTACGGACTCGTCTCGACGAGTACTTCCACCATGTATATTTAAAAATTGATTTTGGCCTAAAATATATTTTGAAAAATGGCCAAAACTGCACGGATGCACGTGACCCCGAACCCGTTCTTTGCTTCAATTCAATTTCGAGTTTTGAAATTGCAATTCCGACCAATAAATATCAAAACAGTGTAGGATACAATCTCTCGATCTCGATATCAAATGGTAAATAAGAAAATTCGTTGAAAAAACAAGGCATAAATCGCGACTGTGCCTTGATACCAATGTTGGAAATCAAGTTGGCGAGAGACGACTTACCTGATTCCGATGTGCGAACAGCAATTAACCCCAGAACAAACGTTGAATTGCGAATGAATCACGAACAAAACTATCTCATGTTGGTTTGGATGTGATCATGAGGAAAGCACCCGATTTCACGGCGTAAATGCAAACTATTCTCGTAAAGAAGAAATGGAACACCTTGATGGAAAAGGGAGAGAAAAGAAGAAAACTTTATGAACGTACGTTTGTCCAACCAGTCCAACAGTTGTCTTCAGGGAGCCTTTTATACAACTCCCTTCATACCCTTTCATCGCAGCATATCAAGGCGAAATGGTGCGTGCCAATTGCACCCCATCATGGACGTATTAATTAATAAAATACTACACTTCAGACGGTGTTGGTTTGGGGAAGAAAGCTCAAGGAGGAAGGATGGCTTTGGGAAAGGAGGGTTCGTGGAGAAGAAGAGAAGAAATAGAAATGAGAAATAAGAAATAAAAAAGATGAAAAAAAATATATGAAAAGAATAGAAAATGTGGGCTAGGTTCATTTAAGGGATGGGCTGATTGTTTTGGCCAGATATGGTTGGGCTAGGAACAGAAAATAGAAATGGGCTGGAGGTTGCGAGTGGGCTAAAAACTTCTTGGGCCAATTAAATTAATTCGGAATGGACCTTAAGGGAAAAATTGTTCAAAAAGTCATAAACATATTGTACTTTCATTAATTTAATCATTGTTGTAAAATAATTGCGTTGCAAATATGTAATAAAGAGAATAAAGAGATTGAGAAGAGAAAGTAGGTAAACACCAAATATTGTAGATAAAGTCAGAGGAGAAGATTTTACTTCCAGTATATCACTGTTATATCTACAACAAAAACTAAGCTCCTATTTATAAGAAAATAAGAATGTATTTATCATTAATATCAATGTATCGAATAATACATGTATTAGATAGAGAGATGAACATTCATTGTATAGGGAAATGTACTTAGAATGTATGATACAAATGTACCATAATAAGTACATTAAATAAAATGAATATAATGAATATTCATTCATATATTTCATAGCTCTCCCCCTTGAATATTCATTGTATTCATTATGAATGTGTATCGAATGATACCGCCTCATTAAAAATCTTAAGCCAAAAAAATCCAGTGGGACAAAAACCGGACAAAATGGAAAAAGAGTGTAGAGCACAAATTTTATGATTTCTCCCTTTTATGGATGCATTAATTGTCTCATTAAAAACTTTAAGCCGAAAAAATTTTGTGGGAAAAAACCGGACAGAAAGAAAAAATAGTGTAATGCATAGTTCATATTACTCCCTCTCAATTAAGCCATATAGCCACTGCTGGGGCTAGTCAATCTTGCATCTTGTGAACTCGTCGCATATCAATGACATATACTAATTTCTTAAAAGTTGACATTGGTAATGATTTGGTAAAAAAGATCTGTAAGATTATTTATGGATTGAATCTGTTTAACATCAATCTGTCAACTTTCTTGGAGTTTATGAGTATAGAAAAATTTCGGCAAGATATGCTTGGTCCTATCATCTTTGATATATCCTCCCCTGACTTGTGCAACACAAGCAGCATTATCTTCATAAATTATAATGGGAGAATTTGTAACCGGTATTAAACAACAAGAATTATGAATGCGTTATAATGGATCTTAACTAAACACACTATCTTCCAGTTTCATATAAAGCAATAATCTTAGAGTTGTTAGAGAATGTAATTACTAGCGATTGCTTCGTAAAATGCCAATAAATATCGGTGCCATTATAACAAAATAAATACCCGGTTTGAGAGCGAGCCTTATGCGGATCAGATATATATCTAGCATCAGCATGTTCAACTAAAGCAAAGTTAATGGAATACTTGGAATAATATAATCCCAAATCTATGGTTTCTCAAAGATAACATAAAACATGTTTAACTCCATTCTAGTGTCTCCGAGTTGGCTCAGAACTAAAATGTGCCAATAAATTTACTGCAAAAGCGATATTTGGTTTTGTACATTGTGCCAAGTATATCAAAGCCCCAATTGTATTGAGATATGGTATTTTAGGACCAAGTATCTCTTCATCAGATTTTTTAGGACGAAATGGGTCCTTTTGGGGATCTAGAGACCTTACAACTATAGGGGTACTCAATGGGTGAGCTTTGTTCATGTTGAAGCATTTAAGCAATCTTTCAACTTATGCTGACTGATTGACAATTATTCCATTTGCTTTATGCTCAAGCTCTAGATCAAGATAAAGTTTGGTTTTACCTAAATCTTTAACTTCAAATCCTATTTTCAAATACTCAGTAGTTTTAGCTAACTTTTCTGGAGTTCCAATTAATAAATCCGGTTTCTAATTTCTTAATAAACACGCATGGGCAGATAGGATCATTCTTGTATCTTTCCTTAATTAGGTACTCACTTAGGCGTTGATACTACATGCGACCGGACGACTTTAACCCATACAAGGATCTTTGCAATTTTATTAAGAATAAATTGTGAGGAGTGCATGCTTCAAGCATTTTTTAATCATATAAATATCATAGTTTAATGAGTCATACAGATATGCCGTCACAACATCCATAAGACATGTTTCCAATCTTTCAAAGATTACTAGGCTAATGAGAAAACGAATTGTAATTATATCCATCATAGGTGAATATGTTTCATTATAATCAATCACAAGTCTGCAGGAGAATCCTTGAGCAATAAGTTGGGCTTTATACCTGACAACCTCGTTTTTCTTATTTTGTTTTCGGACAAATATCCATTATATCCAACGAGCTTTACATTATTGGAGATACAAGTTATGGGTCCAAAAACCTCCCGTTTAGCTAGGGAAGCTAATTCAGCCTTAATGGTTTTCTCCCATTTGGACCAATCTTGCCTTTAACGGCATTCAATAATAGATTGCGACTCACAATCATCATTCATAATTTTATAAGTAATTGAGAATGCAAGAGTATCATTAATGATGATTTTATTTCGATATCAAATTTCATTACAATATGTAATGGAATTCTCAGTATTCCCAGGGCTGGTATTCCTTTCATGGGTTTGCGCCTCTTCAAGGGCAATAAGCTATTTGGGATCAAGCATAACGTCGGGCTCTTCCAGAGCGGATTCCTTATTATTTCCCATTCATTTTTTAGGAGCAGTATCTTTTGATCTTATCGGTCTCCCACGCTTTAAGTGTGAGAGATTTTAATCCATTTTAGCCTATCCTTCGGGAATAGCTATCCTAGCTAGAGCATTTACAGCTAGAATATGAGACTTCATTACCTTAGTAGCATCATTAAATGCGTCAGGAAGTCTATTGGCCATAGCCTATAAATGAATTATGCGATGCACCTCGTTTTCACATTTAGGAGTCCTTGAGTCTGATTGAGATAAATTTCTCTTATTTTATGAGAAAACCTTAACTGTTTTTGTTTGGCAGTCATGGAAGTTGTAGGTATCCCAATTGATGGAAACCTAGTCTTATCGAAATGACAATCTACAAATCTGGCAGTAAAAAGATTACCGGTAGTTGGTTCTAAGAACCTAATGATAAACGGCAAATTAAATCCAACATAAATGCCCAAATGACATTAGGGACCCATTTTCGTTCTTACACCTGTATTGCACAACCAAATGTGCGTCTATGTGAAATATCTAGTTTATAATCAAGAACCATTTGAAGGATAGATTGTAAAAGACTAGTAGTGGGGCATAATCTTATTAGAGCTGTCATTTGCAAAATTGCATGACCCCATGCTGTATCATTGAGATTTGTTTTTAATAATAGAGTACGGGCGATGATTTGGATATATTTAATCAAGGATTCTGTCAATCCATTTTGAGTATGAACATATGCAACTGAGTGCTCAACCTCGATTCCGAGTGGAGCACAATAGATATCAAAACTCTTTGATATAAATTCAACAGTATTATCCATCTTTATGCTTTTAATTAGATAATCAGGGAATTGTGCTTGGAACTTTATAATTTGTGCAAATAAACTTGTAAATGTGACATTGCATGTAAATAATAGGTAAACATGAGACCATCTACAGAATGCGTCTATTAGTACCATAAAATATCGAAATGATCCACTTAGTGATTGTATTGGTCCACAAATATCACCCTAAATTCTTTGCAAGAATAAAGGGGATTCAAGATTAATCTTTGTTATAGAAAGTTTGATAATGAGCTTTCCTTGTTAACAAGTTTCAAAATTATAATATTTGTACAACAATACATTTATATCCTTTAAAGGGTGTCCTTTTGTATTTTGAATTAGCCTACGCATTATTGAAGCGTTAGGGTGACCAAAGTGATCATGCCACAGTCCAAACTGATAAGGGTTTATTAATCTCCAGGATATGGTGGCGTAGGTTTCAATAGCCTTAATCATGACACAATACAAACCCATAGAAGAAGCTTTTAGCTTTTTATGGATGGTTTTCAAGCCCATCTTATAAGAGGAAATGCTAATATATTCCCTCAATATGGTACCCATTACGGCGTACATCTTTGAAACTGAACAGATTTCTTTTTGATTTAATACTTAGAAATGCATCCTCAATATGTAGGATGATGCCATTTGGCAAAACAATTATGGCATTCCCAAAACCATCAATAATCAGAACATGACATGATATTGTATGGATTTGTGTTTTACGCAATGTTATACTCGAGAAAAGTGTCTACTACAAAATATAATATGTGTTGTTGCACTATCAAGTAAGCAAACATTTTCATTTTTCTCAATATTTTCCATTTGCATTTATATTGACAACTTCAGGTGTCAAGTATCATAAAATTTGCATATTAGTTATACGGTCAAATAAAATTTCAAATATAAATATTATATAAGATTCATAAGCATTTCATAATCATATTAAAGAACAATAAAAATAATACATTTAAAGCAAAACAACTATATAAAGAAATTATTAAAATAATAGAATTCAAAATTTAAATTATAATTTACCAATCTTATGCCTCATCAAAGTAATCAGAGGTCCTCAAATAAATAAGAGACATCTAGGGATGCATTTGCTACTTCGGGAGCAAGAGGAGGCCCACCAACGGAGATATTGTTAGTCTCAATAGTGATTATGGTAGTAGAATTGATTTCAATGGCATGAGATTTACCACGTTTGCCCGTATTTTTTAAAGATGCCTGGTATAGATCAATAAAGTGCTTTGGTGTACGACAAGTACGTGACTAGTGCCCAGTCATGCCATAGCGATAACAAATACTTTCATTAATCACATTCTTTGACTTCTTTTCTTTGCTATGATTCGGGCCAAAGTTAAATTTCCGAGAGCGGTTAAATTTCTTGACATCCCTTCTAGGATTATGTTCTTACCTGCACTTATAACCCTTAAAATGACCAGTATTTTTCTCAAAATTAGCATGTGTTCTAGGCAATACTTTTAAGCTAGCGGGTTTAAGATCATGATTTTTGAGCAGTAATTCATTAGTTTGCTCGGCAGAAGGAGCATAGAAATTAATTCAAAGTATGTGGCAAACTGACGTTGCCGGTATTGTTGTTGCAATACAATATTCGAAGTATGGAAGGTGGAGAAAGTTTTTTCTAACAATTCCGCATCAACAGCTAAGAAACAATATCAAATAAAGCGGAATTATAGTCAGACATTGATTTAAAATCTTGCAGTCTGAGATTTTGCCAATTATATTGTGTTTGAGGGAGGATAACATTTTTGGTATGATCATACCTATCTTTCAACCTCCTTCACAAGATCTGAGGGTCTTGAACGGATAAATATTGAGTTTGCAGGCTCTCACGAAAATGACAACAAATAAAAATCAACGCATTTGCTTTATCTTTTGCATTTGATGTTCCATCTTCTGTAATTACATTAGCGAGATCTTGCCATTGGAGAGGCATTTCCATATCGAGGTACCAAAATAAATAATTCTTTCCACTCACTTTCAAGATGTGGAATTTGGGCTTTTCAATATTTATCATAATCATTACAAAATTAAATCCTTAAATTAATTAAAAGAATTTCCAAATATCCACCACTACTTCAGAGCAGAATGATACCTTTAGATTTGAAATTTGGCTTCGGGCCAAGAAAAATAAAAATAAAGAATTGATAGAAGAAGATGAAGTATAAGTTGATTAATAAAAAGAACACATACCTTGCAAAAATTACTTATTCAGTTGATAGATTTTCGTGCTGATAATGTGTTGTAAAATATTGCATTGCAAATATGTAATAGAGAGAATAAAGAGATTGAGAAGAGAAAGTAGGTAAACACCAAAGATAATAGAGAAAGTCAGAGAAGAAGATTTTATTTCCAGTATATCATTGTTTTATCTACAACAAAAACTAAGCTCCTATTTATAGGAAAACAAGAATGTACTTATCATTAATATCAATATATCGAATAATACATGTATTGAATAAGGAGATAAACATTCATTGTATAGGGAAATGTACTTAGAATGTATGATACAAATGTACTATAATAAATACGTTAAATAAAATGAATATAATGAATATTCATTCATGTATTTTGTAATAATTATAAACCTTTTAATTTTACCAATTCAATCCTAAACCTTTTTATTTATTGTCAATTGAGTCAATATGACCAATTTTGATAAGAAATTGTTGATCGAATGGCTAACGATGACGTGGCATTTTTTAAATAATACTTTAAATTTTTTTATTTTTTTCCTTTAAAAAATTGGTTTTTTTTTTTTTTTGTGAGTTTTGGATCTAGGGTCAATAAGGGTTCAACCTCACCGGCCATAGGCAAGGGCTGCTCGCCTAGTCGGAGCTGGCTAGGGTTACTGTTGGTTGGCAACCTTGTTGGCCCTGGATCCAAAAACTCAAAAAAAGAAAATTCAAAATTGTGGCCATCCATATCAATAAATTATAGCCAAAATGACCAGATAGACTCAATTAAAAAGAAGTGAAAATGTTTAAAACTCAATTGGCAAAATTGAAGGATTTTATGACTAAATTGGTAAAAATACAATAGATTTATGAACTTTTAAATAATTTTCCCGGATTTTAAGTTGTTTGGTCTTGATTTTGGTCCAACCTGGAATGATAAGGTTCGGGTCAGCTTCATTGAGCCAGGTCTCTTAACCTAGTTAAAATTTTCCTTTGTAATAAATTCATAAAAAAATAGAACAACAACAACAACAATAATAATAATAATAATAATAATAATAATAATAATAATAATAATAATAAATTTGTTGAAAAATCAAGTAATAAATAGAAATATGATATAAAATCAAAAATAAAAAATTTGTAAAAATATAAAAAATCCTAAAAATTATAATTCCTTGGAAAAAAAAAGCTTAAAAATATTTTTTTTTTTTTTGGCAATTTTCTCTTAAATTGTGGAAAAATCATCAATAAAAATCATATTCCAAAATTGAACTAGTTCTTAGAGCTTATCATAGGGTTTCATTTGTTTTTAGAAACAAACACTCTTGATTGCGTACTTTTGATATGATGACTGTGGCCTCTAGCATGCTCCTTATTTAGTGACATTAGATTCTTCCTCTCCCATGCAACTTATTTAATGTTTCCTTGGTTATTGACTATTATTACAATGATTACGTACTTGCATGATCACCTCACATGATAGTTAATAGGTTCAAAATTAATTCAAACTGTTTGATAAAACTCTTCTTGAAATGAATAAGATTATGTATCGAAATGGCATAAATTGATTAATTAGTGTAACAAAGTCCTAAATCTTAGATTCTTTATTTGCGTAGGAAGTGAAGTATACTTCCATACTTCACTTGGTTTCTAACCAACTCCAATAGGCTAGTGGCGACTCCTTATCATAAAATTCTTATAACGTCAATTTAAATATCTTGACATTGTGCAAGGTATAGGCTTAAGAGAGCTCGCGCTTAATCGAGGGCCATAGATTCGCTTTTAGGGAATATCCCTTAATCTAATTTATCTCCCTATCAAGGGGTGGGTTGTGATGGTAAGGATGCATTTGGTAATATTTATGTTCTAAGGAATATTTTTTTTTCAGAAATAATTTTTTCTATTTATATTCCTTAGAATAGTTTTTGAGTAGAAAAACATGTTTGGTAACTATATAAAATTTCTATTCTCAAAATAAATAAATAAAACATAAATGTATTTGGTATGACCCCACAATTTTTTTTTTGTGACATAGAATTTCTTTTAATTTTTTAATAATTTTTTAGATTTTGCTTTTCTTTTTTTCTCTCTTCTTCTTCCTCCTCTATCCATGGCAGGCAATAGCGGCAGGCAGCAACCAGTTAGAAGAGGAAGAAGAAGAAAAAAAAAAAGAAAAAGAGAAAATGGATTGTTTTGGAAAAATAAAAACCTTGGCAAATGGAGCCTAACGACTTTATTAACATCAATTGGTTCTCTCTATAGCAAATCCTTTTTTTTTTTTTTGGGATTGTTTATCCAAACTCAAGTTGACTTCTTGAACCTTGGAAATATTTAGAATATGTTCCTTTGATTTTTCATATCTCTCAAGATGTTGCATCTAATAGGAGACTCTTCATATTTTCTCTTGATTATGCTCCTTGATTGATATGGTATGTTTTTTGTTTTTTTGTCAGTTTTACTTTACTTTTATTCTAATACTCACTTTCAGACTTTTGTTTTACCTCTTTAAAGAGTGTGAGAGTTAAGATTCACACCTAAAACTAATTGTCCCCCTCCCCCCCTAAGAAGATGGAGATTCAAACTCTCACCAAGGATGGTGGCCATTGGGGCAAACTTTAGTGGTTTGATGTTGTATCTTAAATAGTCATCTAATAAGACATAAAATAGGGGTAAAGTACACTCTAAGTGTCAAAACTTGGCACGGATGGACACTTAAGTGTCAAAATCGGAGCAAAATGGATTAATTAAGTGCCACTTGCCAAAATCCGGCCAAAATGCCAACGTGGCGATTTTCCGGTAAACGAAGTTCAAAACATCGTCGTTTTGGTGCTGACGTGTTAAAAAATAATAAAAATAAATTAAAAACTAAATTTATTTAAAATATTTAAAAATAAAATAAAAATATTTAAAAATTTTAATATATATATTAAAAAACTCAAAATTTAATAAAAACTAAACTTATTTAAAACATTTAAAAATA
>NC_052619.1:64873553-64950438 GCF_016545825.1 Eucalyptus grandis | reverse complement strand
GGAGTTCTATGGAAGACTAAGAAACTTCCCACCAAGTCTCATGTTACACATAACCAACACAAAGATACAGCACATGCACAAAACAAATGCCATTTGATACAACATCTTTTCTTTCTTCACTTGTGTGAGTTCCTCCTTCAAACATCTATTCTTCGCCTTTTGAGTCTTAATTTCAGCTAACAATGAGCTCACTTCGACCTCATCACGCCTTGATTGACTTGATTCACAAAATGCTTGATTCCTTCGAGGAGGTCGACTATCATGTCCCTTACTTGATCTGGTATCTTCGGATCAACCCACATGAAGAAATTGCAGCAACTTGGACTATCGAACTTAGCACATCCACGGAACCTTCTTCCTGCATTTTCCTTGTCTTTGCTATGAGAATTGGTGATTTAAGACCACAATAGCAAGTTAGCTCCGACTCAACCTCCTTAGAATTTACCCCACTTGATTCAGATGTTGTCGGCCTCAATCTTCTAGTCGCCATTCTTTGATTTAGCAATTGAAGATTCTGACAAACTAACCACCATAAATCAGAAGAATAGACATAAGTTGATTGATTGAATAGTACCATCAAAAACAAATCTTGTGGAACAATAAAGACCTTGACTCATGCCTCGGCAATCTTTTCATTTGTGTATGCAACAAAGAGATTGCCCAAATTGGAGAAAGCAAATCAAGATTCTAAGAATATTAAAGACTATACTTGTACGATTGGAACAAAGTCTTCAGATTAATATCAAGTAAAGAATGCTTCAATCCCCAGCATGATGGTCAATTAAATAGTAAATTATATATAAAGGTAACAAACATTTCCTACCAATCCAGGCATTTTACACCATAACAATGTTCTCTAGCTATGTGCATTCTGTTAAATAAATACAGAGAAAGTGTCCAAATAGATTCTAAGTAGCTATCTCTTTTTGGCACCAATCTTTTGGTTTCAGATCGTGGACAACCCTAAAAAAAATGCTATATTGAAAAAGTTGCATTTCCATCCGGTAACAATGTCGAATTATATATCCATGACAGATTCTTACAAGAATGCTGATTCTTTCACACAACCATTGCCATCTCGAAGTATTCGGTGACAAGTTGATTTCAATCCTCTATGAAGCCAATGTTCAACAAAGATATTCACCAATTTCCTTACCTGCAATTTCCGAAAAACAGAGAAGCAGCAATGAGAAGGGATTTGACACCACAAAATGAGAATGAACAACTCGCACGGATTCGCTCTAGCAATACAGTTTGCTCTGGTCACGTTGCTCTCTCCATCTCTCCTCGTCTACACATCGTCATGCTCAAGCTTTAACTCTCCCACTTTTCTTTCTCTAGTCAACTCTACTCGAAACATTTTCAGGGCCTTTTACAAGTGAAACTTGGCTATATGACGCAATTTCTGTTGTGAATAAAGCTAGTCATAGAAAAATAATATGCAAACTTGATCAACAATAGAAGGAGAAACTTGAGGACAATATTAATGGGCTTATGTTTGTTCAGTGGATGCATGTAATTGGGAATAGCGTAGTCATTCTAGAAAATGACATGGATGCATGAGATTGAACATGGACCTTCGATTTGGCATCACAAAATGAGATTGAACAACTCGCACAAATTCGCTCTAGCAATACGACTTGCTCTGGTCACGTTGCTCTCTCCATCTCTCCTCGTCTACACATCGTCGTGCTCAAGCTCTAACTCTCTCATTTTTCTTTTTCTAGTCGACTCTACTTGAAACATTGTTAGGGCCTTTTACAAGTGAAACTTGGCTTTATGACGGAATTTCTTTTGTGAATTAAGCCAGTCATAGAAAAATTATATGTAAACTTGATCAACAACAGAAGGAGAAACTCGAGCACAATATTAATGGGCTTATGTTTGTTCAGTGGATGCATGTAAATGGGAACAGCGTAGAGTCATTATGGAAAATGGCGTGGATGCATGAGATTCAACACGGACCTTCGATTTGGCACCACCACACAACGAAATGACAATTTAGGGTTTGCACGACTCACGATTTGCACGAACTCGCTTCCGTAGGATGACTCGCACGCAACAAGAAGAGGTTTGATGCGAGCCTTCGATTTGCCATCGCGAAACCACAAGGAGGGACGACTCGCAAGGACCGGTGATTGATGATGAAGATATCTCAGACCATTGATTTAGGGCTTGTATGAACTCGCAATCGAAAAGAAGGTAACTCGTAGCTTCGATTTTGGGCTGTCTGAACTCGCTTGGGACTTAGGGCTCAGAACTTGGATTTGGGAAAACAAAGAGGGGAGAGGACGAAGAGAGAATGAGGGCTTCGTGCAAGAGAAGAATGATGCTGATCAGTAAATGTCCAAAACGCACTCGTTTTGCCCACGTGGAATTTGGGCTTTAAGTTATTTGCCTCATAAGAGAGAAAAATTGTTAAAATAAACCAGCTCAGCATTTTCTGTTTGTGTAATTGGACGGAACTAACGGAGAGACTTAATTGCACTTTTCGAACAAGTTTTAGGACTCAATTGCATTTTTGCAAGTTTTAGGACTCAATTGCACTTTTGTGACAAGTTTTAGGACTTCTGGTGCATTTATCCCTTAGTTTTATTAGTTGAAATACATCTCTACATTGTCTCTCAACTTATTTGGCAGTGATTAAACTTTTTCTTGCTTCTTTGTGTTAATCTACCTTTGTGGTGATGATAAATAATTGTTTTGCTGATGTCAACAGCCCTAGTTGTGTGCATATTTGTGCGTATTTGCTAGTCTATAAAGATTTTATCACTTTTTTAAAGGCAAAAGAACACTTCAAGTTGTTAAAGACAAGGCCCTTACATTCTCCAAGGTCCCGGATATCCCCCGCAACAAACGTCTTCAACTTAGTTGGGGTATCCACCCTTTTATCTTTGAGTAAGCATTTCGGCCTCCTACTGAAGTGATCATTTGGTCGTCTTCGTTAGTGTTTTTCTTTGCATTGATGATGCTCGTGGGTAGCCCCCTCTTCCCCCTTGTTTGGGTGGTTCTCTATCTCGTCTTTCCTTGGGTCTTTCAGTCGTTGTTGTTGCTGGTTCCAGTTCACTCGGCTGCTGCTTTCATTTGGTTGTATCCTGGTGTTGTGGGGTTGTATTTCTACCCTCCCTTTTCGTTTATTATTGGCCTGCTTTCTGCCCTAGCTGCGCTGTTCGTCAACCTTCTTTTAGCTGCCTATTTTTTTGTTTCCTATATCTTTCTCTGCAGCTCGGGTTGGCACCCTTCCACTCGAGTGGTACTCTGACATTCTGAGTGTAAGTTTTTTTTGGTGTCGGCTCTTCCCTGCTGTTCTTTGTATGGCCTCCTAGTTCTCTAGTCTATCTATAATACTTACCTTTTACCCAAAAAAAAAAAAGAACGCTTCAAGTGCCATAACTTTGGCCAAAGGGACACTTAAGTGCCATAACTTACGAAAAGTACACTTAAGTGCCACATTCGAAGAAAAATGGATCACTTGAGTGCCACTCCGGCCAAAGTCCGGCCAAAACGCCAACGTGGCGTTTTCCGGCGCGCGCCCAAAACGACGTCGTTTTGCACACCGACGTGGCCAAACGGTGTCATTTTGGACGACGTGGTAAAAAAATTAAAAAATTAATTAAATTAAATTTAGTTAAAATATTTAAAATTAATAATTTTAAAATTAAATTTAGTTGAAATATTAAAAAAAGTAATAATTAAAATTTTAAAAAATTAAAAAAAAAAAAGGAAAGAGGGGAGGCACTGAGGGATTAGCTCTTAGTCGCCGCCGCCGCCGGGAAGGGCCGGCAACGACGGGGAGGGTCGGCCGAGGTCGCCGACGGTGACCCGGGCGGACCGGCGGTGAGGGCGGCGACCCTCGCCGCCGGGCGGCCGGGTCGCCGGCCCTAGCCAAGGCCTAGCGACCCCGGCCGGCCCTCCCGCCGCCGTCGCCGGCCCTTCTCGGCGGCGGCAAGCGAGGGCTAATCTCTTAGCCGCCTCCCCACTTTCCTTTTTTTTTTAATTATTAATTTTTTAATAATTCAACTGAATTTAATTTTAAAATTATTAATTTAAAATATTTTAACTAAATTTAATTTTAAAATTATTAATTTTAAATATTTTAAATAAATTTAATTTAATTAATTATTTTATTTTATTTTTTTGCCCGTTAGCCCAAAACGACGCCGTTTTGGCCACGTCAGCGTGCAAAACGGCATCGTTTTGGGCTCGGTTCGCCGAAAAGTGCCACGTCGATATTTTGGCCGGATTGGCACTCAAGTGATCATTTTTACTCAATTTTGGCACTTAAGTGTACCTTTCGTAGGTTATGGCACTTAAGTGTCCCTTGGCCAAAGTTAAGGCACTCAGTGGGTCCGCGCGTCCTTTTTTAAAAAATAAATTCTTTTATTGTAAGAGAATACGAGTGATATATTAAATACTAGACAATTATTTTGAATTTAAGTTTAGAAGGTAAGACATCAATTGATTACCTTCGGGTCATTTTTGATGTAGCTAGATCTAATACTTAAAGGGGTGAATAGGTGTTTAAAAGAGATCTTGACAAATAAACTTAAAATAAAATAAGTTGCAAGCAAAGTTTGTATGAAGAACAGAAACAATTTAAAGGAACACTAGACTTCTTGACTAGAAAGTGTGTAATAGATTTAAAATAAATAAAGTTGAGGAAAGTAAAAGTTGCACACAAATTTTATAGTGATTTGGTTAGATTAAGATTACATCCATTCTCTCACACTAACAGCCTATTGGCTAGATTTCACTATATGATCAATAGAAGATTACAACTTATGAGTGCTAATACTCAGTGGTAGATCTCTCTAACTCACTAAGACAATCTTTTTATGTATTTCTCTTCTGATCACAATTTGTAATACTCACAGACGAAGCAGGTGATTGAGAGAAGGTTCAGACTTTGGAATTCTGATTTTATTTCCCTCTCATCTTGACTGAATGACCTCTCTTAAATACTCTTTCATGCAACATTAGCCATTGACATTCTAGAAAATTCTTCTAATCAAGCCATTAGATAGAATCTTTCAAGGAGATTTTGTGCCCATTAAAGATAGGAATGAAAATTCCACTTGATTCTGGTCCCTCATACAATCAGAATCTTGGTTTCCATAAATAATTCTTCCTTATATGGAGCTTGTCTTTGAGATTAATTTTGTCAATATATAATTGACTTAATCAACGTTTTTTTTTTTTTTTTTACTAAGGTAAGTTAAATCCTTGGTGAGAAAATACATTGAATAATTGTTTCCAAACAAAGTTTATTCTAGATTTGTATTACAACATTATTGAGTCTAGTTCTAGACTCTTCCTCATTCTAGACACACGTTAGAGTAGGATATACTTCTAGAAAAGTGTTGTTAAAGGTCTTCGAAAATTCCTCAAAAGCAAAAATGATAGAAGCAGAAAGTTTTGTTAACTTTAAATCTTAGGAGTTTTCTCAACAATCTCCTCATTTTTTATGGTGACAAAACTCTCCTGCAAATTTAAATTAAAACCCACAAAACAATACTTAAACAGCACAACTAATGGAAATTTGTGAACAAGTAAATATGCAACCAAAATAGGCAAACAATATATGCAAACATTAGACTTAATATTAATAGCAGTCTAAAAAAACATAATCCTGCAATCACATCAACCACACAAGTCACACAAACAGCACATTAAAAATCTCTTAAATCTGCATATGTCTCCCTTTTTTTGTCAACATTAAGAGGGGTCACACAAAACTGCAGATAGAACCATCAAACCAAAAACACACCAAAAAGTTTAAAAACAAATAGATGAGAGATGGAAGTCACGCAAGTACCGCACATGAATGGAGGAATGGGAGAGACAAGTTATGCTAACAACTTATTGCTTCAGGTATACCCCTTATGTTCTATTGATGTCCCTAATTTGTGGATATCTTTATAATTAACAAAATTTCTCTTCAAGAATGTACACTAGAGGGTATATGGAAGTCTTAGATCTTGTAAGGCCATCGCAACATCGGACAAACCCATTATTGTGATGTTCTGATTTGGATTAACATAGAGAATGCACGAAATTTGCACTATTCGATTGTTCTAAATGAACCGCCTACATATTTCAATCGAGAAGACATGTCCGGTAGTATAAGCTATCCTTAAGGATTGAGATTCATCTTTGTAAATGAAAAAAACTAAAGAGACGAGCCTCTTTTCTCTATATTGAATCAATAATCTATTTTTTCTTTTGTCGAAAGATGTGATATCGATGACGAAACCCATGAGGGAGGCAACCATCACAGCTCTCTTCTCCACCGCCGGCACCACCTTCCCAGTGAGCCTTGCCGTTGTGGACTTGCGCTGTTCCTGCGGCCCAAACACGCTCTACGCCGTGTACGATTTTATCGACTTCGTGATTGATCTCTGCAATGTGATGAACCATAAGCTGCCAGAGTTCCAAGTGTTCTTGAATGATCTCCCGGATAATGACTTCAAGCTGCCAGAGTTCCAAGTTTTCTTGAATGATCTCCCGGATAATGACTTCAACACCTTCTTTAGCAACTTCTAGCCGACATTCCGAGAGAAGCTGAGGGAGCAGATGAAGAGCAAGTACGGAGCTTCGATGTTTGCCTGCTTCTTCAATGGCATTCCCGGTTCGTTCTATGGGAGATTGTTCGCTTGAGAGAGCTTGCACTTTATTCATTCGTCGTACAACCTCCAGTGGCTGTCTCAAGTCATTTTTTGTCCCAAGTTTCGCTTGTTGACTTGATGGATTGTTAGGTCCCAAGAGGACTAGAGGAAAACAAAGGCAACATATCCATGGCGAGATTGAGCCCTCCAAGTGTGCTTAGGGCATATTATGAGCAATTGTAGAGGGATGTCTCGACGTTCTTGGTGGTCGTATGGAAGAGTTGGTATTGGGAAGTCGTATGGTTTTGACCCCCGCCGGTCGAAGAATCGACGAACCTCCAAGCGAAGACTGTTGCAACTTTTGGGATCTCTTAGCTATTGATCTTAATAAGATGGTCACCAAGGTAACCAAATAAACAAAAAATAAAGGAGTACTTGAATAGTTTAGAATTGAGTTCTATTTTAATTATTGCCTGTAGTCAAAATTGTATTATACTACCAACGACCCCGGTAAGTTTTCTTAATCCTCTAGGAATATTTTTTGTTTTCAACTCTGACCAATCATAACCATCAATTAGACAACAAAAAAACAATGAGATTAATGGTGACAATCTATGATTATTCCTGATTCTCCAGAACCCAAAGTACCTGTTAGATGAGCACCAGCTATAGTTTTCACATGAATTTTTTGAAAGAAAGTGATAGTGCATTTGTAAATCCTACATAATTAAATCAATTTCTCCTCCCTATGAATGTATTCGACAAAATCAGAGTACCAGAGATAAAATTATTAGGTACTTTTAAGTGCGCTTCGTTCCCTCTTAGGCATAGTGTAAAAAATGGAATACACATTTACATATTAGGAAACAATAAATATATCAGCAGTATGCAACAAGTACACACCCAATTAAATAAACAAGTTGCTATGACTTTTTTAAAGATATTATAATATTTTTTTAGTATGTCTTAAATTTTGTTATGGGTATTTGATCAAAGTTGAGTTTTGATATCCGAAATGAAATTTGTGACAACCTGACTTGAGAAAAAGAAAATTGAAGGTTAGTGTTGGTAGCAAAGGGCTTGAGCCTCGGTCGAAACCCGTAGCCCAACACTAATCCTCAACAAGGATGTAGGGGCACAACTCCACAGTAAAGAGCAGTATAAATATTGTTTTTATCAAGTTATTAGGTTACAAGAAGAGATAGAAAGACTTAAGGATTTTCAAGCTACCTTTTGTAATACTTGAATTTCCATAATGAATTTTGCTTCTCTTCTCCCCATGGATTTTCTCACAAGGGTTTTTCATGTAAATCTATGAGTTCTTTTATTTTTCTTGATTTTAATTTCATTGTAGTTTCCGCAATGGTCATAATACTATCGACTTGCAAGGTTTCTTATTTTCGATAGGAAATTTTAAAATTCTACATCTGTGCGCTAATGCGGAGAAAAACTCGACTTCTTCAACGTCCCCCACTACACACCCTCACCAAAAGAAATACGATGGGAGGGCCAAAAAGATCATTCTCAAACGATTGATTGAAGGTGTTTGAATTGAATTAGAATGCATTTGAGACCAATTTTGAGTTGTCACAGACGAAGCAGCATACGAGATGACTGGGTGCACGAGAGTTGCGGCCGAGCCCTTGCTCGTTCATCACTTTGGTGAAGATATCACTGATAAGATCAAAACTCCCAAATCACATATCCAATGAAAAGACTGCATGGGTAGACATCGTCATTTCACTGAAGAAAATAACATAGATAAATTGCAAAAACTCACAAATAAATACATTGCAAATGTATGTACTTTTATAGTGAAGATGAAATATGAATGTCACGTATGTTTATTACAATTTATAGAGTTTATCCTTCTCTTCTCTATCTGCCTCTTCTCTCTTCATGTGACAATTAAAAGAGTCCACATGGCTATTCCCACATGATATGATTCATAACATCCGGCCCTTTTTTTATCGAATGGCTCGTTCTTAATAAAAAGAAAAATAGACAAATGAGACAATGCATGACACGGCTTTGGCTTGATTGTACAAAAAAACTCATAATTGAAAGATATTAGGTAATTTTTCATATCTTAACCAATTGATTGTGATTGATATTACAACTTCTTATTACATAAAATGAGCATCCTATAAAGCTTATAAATAGACTAACATACTCTCTATTGATATATACACAAATTTTATATTTCGCTCCTCCGTATAATTCTTATCTAACCTAATGAAATGATAACACATGTATTTTGGGTTTGTTATTTACGACAAT
Source organism: Eucalyptus grandis (assembly GCF_016545825.1). Classification (NCBI taxonomy): domain Eukaryota; kingdom Viridiplantae; phylum Streptophyta; class Magnoliopsida; order Myrtales; family Myrtaceae; genus Eucalyptus; species Eucalyptus grandis. Next base: position 64,941,553 of record NC_052619.1, on the reverse strand, counting down.
AAATTTGATGATTGTGATGTGGAAATAGTTTCCAAGACCACTATATTTGATTTTTTTTTCTAACTCATAAGTCAATGAAGAAAGTATATTTTTGGCTAAAAAATCAAATGCAAGACGAAGGAATATATCCAAGCACTCAAACAAAAACAAAAAATATTTCCTAATAACTGAGCATTCATATTATGATGTTAAAAGATCTTCATAGTTTGTGAGTAAAAGAAAATCATCCAAAAATCTCAAAAATATGGTATTGGTGACCAATTCAGTCATAAACTTTTAATTTGACCAATTTAATCTTGATCATTTTGACAATTTACAAATGTAGTTATTACAATTAATTTTAGCTTAAAATAGCCTATGTGAATGCCCGCCACCCTATGTGACATTGTCAGCACCAATGTAAATAATTTTGGAAATTTTCCCATGTTTTCTAATTTTTTTTATTTTATTTTTTTCCTTTTTATTTTTTTCCTTATTTTGTTTTGCCTATGACCTCACCAGCCACTGGATGCGGGCTTATGAGACCTCATTGTGGCCAAGAAGGGCTGCATCACCCTCGTAGATTAGGGCCACACAAGAGGGGAAAAGTACTAAAAAAGTCATAAACTTATTACATTGATACATTTCAATTGAACTAATTCAGTCCTAAACATTTTTCCATTGATACCAATTTAGTCCATTCAACTAATTTTGGCTAGCCAATGCTGACATAATTGTCTATTGGTGGTCGAGATGTCAATGCTAGCTGAATGCTTTGACATGATAATTTTTTAATAATTTTTTAATAATTTTTTATTTTTTATTTTTTATTTTTTCTTTTCTTTCTCCTTTTCTTGTCTCTCTTCGTCCTCCTTGAACTTTCTTTACAATGGCCAACGAGCCTCCCATGAGGATCACGGGACGAAGGCAACCTCATCAATCATGGGCAACATTGGCCTCACTTAGATCTGGGGAAAGCTGCCTTACTTGCGTCTCTAGGTGAGGGTTTCACACCCCTCGCCCAAAGTGGGCGGTGAGCCTTGTTGGACGCTACAAGGAAAGTTCAGAGAGGAAGAAGAGAGAAAAGAAAGGAAAAAAAAATTATTAAAAAATAAAAATATATATTTAAAAATTTCCATGTAAGCGTTCGACTGATGTCTACATCAATAAGCATTGGACAAACTTGATCGGATGGAATGAATTGGTACCATGTAAAAAAATTTATGATTAAATTGATCCAATTGAAAAGTTTAGTACTGAATTAGTATCATTGTAATAAGTTTACAACGCCCGCCAATTCATTCATGTCGCGACCAATTTTTCGGGTTTGAACCACCTAGGGTTTGGCTAATAGATTGTTAAGCCTAGACTTAACTCGGGCTCTCCCAAGCCCATACCAATTCGCGACTTAGGTTCAAGTTCTTAACATGCAATTGATTTTCAATTAGGAGTCGCCACTAATCTATTTTTGGTGGGTCGATTAGAAACCCAAGTAAAGCAATGGGAGTTTTATTTTACTCCTACGAACAAGAGAGACTATGGGTACGGGGACTTTGTTACACTAGATTCCTCTAATGCCCTTTCGATACCATTTTTATTTTCCAAAAAGTGTTTTTGCAAGCAGCTTAAATTGATTTTAAATCTATTTCCCTAACATATGAGGTTATCATGCGCGTGCACAAACTATCAATTTAACACCTAGATAAATAATAAATAAATTGCAAAAAAAAAAAAAAAAAAAAAACTTACCTCCAAGCAACGAAAGCATCTGCAATGTTAAATTAAAATCCACATCAACAACCTTAGATATGGTTTCTAATTAACACGCAACTTCTTTTTTTGTTTTCATTTAATTAATGAAAATCATGCAATATGCAATGCAATATTAACTAAATGACCTAATTCTAATGACATGTAATTTCTAATTAAATGGGCCTAGCAAAAATACTAAATGACATGCATCTCAATGAATCTAACCCTAATGACGTGCATATGGCATTTTTTTCTTTTTCTTAAAATAATGCAATCTATCCTAGAGAATAAAACTAATTTGTTCTAAGACATTTTTTGTATTTTTTTATGAAATTCAAAATTAGGTATAATGTGAAAATTACCTAGCTAAATTAAGATCCTATTCAATTTATATTAGGAATTAGGTTGAGCCAAATCCTAATTTAAACTAGAATATTATCTTAACCCAAATAATCCTAAAATGCAATCTATTTAAGAAAATGCCTAAACTTATAATAAATTAAGAAAAACATTATCTAAAATCAAACTAAGTGCAATTTAACCCTAATATGCAATGACGTACAAAATATGCCCTAATTCTACATGACAAGTGCATGATGATTTTTTTTTTTTTTATGAAAAATTTCGAAATTAAAATTGCAACCTGAGTTTAAAGAAACTAGCATCCTAAATTGACTTTTTTTTATTAAATAAAATTCGAAATAAAATTCCTATTCTAGATATGCTAGATAACCCTAAGACGAGGAATATTCTAAAACGAACCTAATCCTAATTCGATTTTTTTTATTTTCTTTTTTATGAAAAGGAAATTGATTCAAACGACACAATAGCAAATCAGGCAAGATAAGATCGATATCCACAAATTGACAAATCATATCCCGCGCATGGAATCGGATTGGTCAATTTTAAATAAAATCGCGAATCGAATCTCGAGCGTGAGATCGGATTGGCGATTTTTCCGTTCGATTGCAAGTCGTATTTCGAGCATGAAATCGGACTATCAATCTATGCACATTGTGAAATTAGGAAGATTTCCCAATTTAAAAAGATACCTTATATTTATGGATACTATAGCATCATTTTAAGATTCATACGAGATAGCAATTTCACAAATTAGGCAATAAAAATATATGAAGATCAATTTGATGAAAATTATTACCTAAATTGCAATATCACTCGGATACCGTTTCAAAACTCAGAGTACAACGAATCATGCGAATTGCGGTGGTGATGGCTCTGAGCTCGATGGAGGACTCGCCAGAGCATCGAGGATCATCAATATCACTGCACCAATCTGGTGGTGTCGAGCAATGATGATGGTCGATAAATTTCTGATGGATGCCTGAACTTCCAAGAGATGGGCCTGGCTCACGAAGGCTCTCTTGGACTTCAAACTGACATGGTCCTTTTGACCGGGTTCACCAGTCCCTTTAACCCAAATAACCTGCACGCACGTAAATTCCACACCGCAAGCAATGGAAAAGAAATCTTCAAATTTAAAGCCAGGCCTTCGCCGAGAAGCCTTCGGTTTGTTGCCGTAATTATGTGAATTTTGAGGCTCGGATGGCGGTGGGCAGCGTGCGGCAATGTTGACAACAGCAAACAGCGACCGCGTCGACGGCGAGATGGACCTGCAAAACACAAACTTCGATGGTGGTTCTTGATCGAGTGGACGAGTAGGCCAGATGGACGCCTCAACTTGGCTAGAGCAAAAAGAAGAAAGGACCGCAATGAATTTGTGGACTATCCCTCTTGTGATGCTTTCTCTCTCCTTCAAGATCTCCACTTCACTTTCTTCTTCTTGGATCCAGATCACATTTTCTTCGCCTGACTCCCACCACTTTCACAATTTATATTTTTTATTTTCCCTTTGCAGCATTGCAAACTCTCCACCGAATGGACTTCCTTTCATGGTTGATTGAGAGCAAACTTCTTCTAGCGGCAAAAGTGAAGCGTGGCCCAAACGCTTGCTGGAACTTGTCGGGACAGCTTAAAACGTTGCGGAGCAGGCTCCGAGCAAGCTTGGATTACAGCTAGTTTTGGACGGAAATTTCAGAGATGCTCTCTGTTTGAGCGTTGGTGCTGGTGGCACGTCCGAACAGCAGCTTCGTCATTGAGGTTGGAGCTCGCTGCGGCAGGTACTCAATGTTGCTGGGCTCCGTGGTGGAGGGATAGCACGAGCGGTGTTTCGACCAAGGCTTGGCCGAAGGACCTCTCCTCTCTTTCTCACGTGTTTTGTTTCCCTTAATTCAGTGTATGGCCATGTCTTCAATTGTGTGGCCTCCCCTTCGAAACCCTACACAAACAACTTATTTATAGGGCAAGGATTAGAGTTTTAATTTTTCCAAATTCATATCCACAAAGATTCTTTTTCAAAACACAATATTTGCTTTTCACATCTGCCCTATCCAAAAAATTCATCATATCTTGGAAAAATTTCAAATTCCTATTTTTCACGAGATTTAAAAAAACGGGCCTGGGCCAATTTGCTCACTTCGTGAGCTTAGTCCAACTTGTCAATTTAAAGATCAGAACTACTAATTAAAACCCATCTGCCACCGGTCCAACAAATGCAAAAAATGCAAATGCACCTAAATCTATATGCTATGCAATTAATTAATTAACTAATATTTTTTTAGAGGTTAAAATTAATCCCTAATTTTTTAATGTGATAAATGAATAAACGGGTCACCAAAATTTAGGTGTCAACAATTCATAAACTTTCAATTTGATCGATTTATTCTTGAACATTTTGACAATTTATCAATGTGGTTATTACAATCAAATTTTAGCTAATGTGGACGTCCATCGTCCTATGTGACATAATCAGCGCCAACATAAACAATTTTGGAAATTTTCTTTTCTTTTCAGAAATTTTTTTCTCTTTTTTTATCCTTATTTCCTCCGTTGGCCCATGACCTCCCTTGCCATTGGACAAAGGGCTATGAGCCCTTGTTGTGGTTGTTGGAGAAATCTCTCTAGAGTGTTTTGAAGCTGACAAAACGTTTCTATCAGTCTAGTCTAGAAGCTGTGTAGACCCTTGTACTTAGAGTCTGAAGACTTTCAAATCACCAGACTCAGCACACAAGACTCAAGACTCAAGACTATTCTCATTGACAGTTTCTAATCCAGTGACGAAAGCGATCCAGAGCTAAAGTGTTTGATTAAGGATTTGGTCTTATCGACTGTAGAAGATCTCTTGGCTGAATTTGATACAACAGATTAATTATTCGAAATCAAGATCATTTGAAGATCCGATGATTGACGAAATATTCTTGGAAGGTTCTATTCTTGGAAACCAAGATCCTGATTGTATGGGCGAACAGGATTGATAGGCTATCGACATATTCCTTTAATAGCTCGAATGACCTTCTTAATTGATTCTGTCCAACGGGAAGATTGGAAGAATTCCTTTGGTAAGTGCCAACGGATATGATGGCATAAAGGAGTATAAAAAGAAGACGTTCCAGTTATTCTAATAAGTGCTCGACAGAGAAATTCCAGAGTCTGAAGCTCCTTGATTATTAGTCAATTCATATTGAGCGAAATTGTACACACAAAGAGACTCTATACTTAGTGATACCTTGAGAGAGTGTGGTAGATCTTCTACACCAAGAAATCAAGGAAGAACAGTGCTGTAATATCTCTTTGTTCATAGTGGAAACCAGCCAGTGGGCTATCAGTGCAGAAGAGTGGACGTAGGCTTGAAATAAGCCGAACCACTATAAACCTCGTGTTCAATTTTCTCTTCCCTACTCTCAGTCTTACTTTGATCGTTGTTTGTTTATTGACGAGGAAAAATTGTCTCATTTCTATCAACTGTCTAGTATTGTGCGATTATCATTAGAAATTACTCGATATACCTATTCACCCCCCCTCTAGGTACTTATACTAGTCATATCAGTGGCCAAGGAGGACGGCACTGCCATTGTTAGGTTTGGGCCACGTAAGAGTTGGCGAGGGTGTCTAGACCCTCGCTTGTGGCCAACGGAGTAGGCGATTGTTGAGGCTATAGAATAATAGAGGGAGATAGGAAATTAAAAAAACAAAAAAATAAATAAGTTAAAAAGAAGTGACACAAATTATTCATGTAAGTGCAGATCATGCTCATTTAACATGTAAACAATTTTTTGGCAATATTAGGTTTAGGATTAAATGGCTCGTGTTTAAAAAATTTTGGATAATGATCCCTTGTGTGCTTAGCCCTATAGACAAGTCAAGCTACTCATGAACAAACTATTCGACTCGGATTCAATTTCAAAAGCTTTAGCAACTTGAGTGTTTGAATGGATGAGGCAAAGCTCAAACATACTTGATCGGGCCTTGCCACAAGGTTCAAAATAGTACTTTTTGACCCTCCAACATTTTGTCTTTCGGACGAAAATGGAAAAAGTCATTTCGATTCTTAAGATTTTGAGAAATTTTTTGAATAATGTCAAATTTTATATTTGCACTTTTTTTTTACAAGTTTTAAGTGATTAATATCAAATAAAAGCCGGATATTAATGTTTTTAAAATGTTACTAATAAGAAATAGCCCTCTTAAACACGAACCGCATGTCATAATAAAGCTTAGATTCAAAATTCAATTCAATAATCGAACTAGCTTGAGCTTGAGCTTATAAATCATTTTGTAATTTTTGTGATATCCTAATTTTCCAATTCTGTTTTCAATTGAATAAGTTGAGCATTTCATCTTCGTACCTATAGCTCTCTTCTCTAAGTTGGCCACTCACGAGATAACTAACCTATCAGGTGAAGCCGTTAAGGAATCTAAACGCAATAGGCTTGAGAATTCGACTAAGAATCGACTGCTCGACCGTGCTAATCTGCAAGGGTCATTACGACATAGACCTATTAGAGACCGGAGATAAATCGATTTGATAAAACCATGTGATTAAGTGTGAGTGATTCCACATAATTGCAAAATTGTTGTCGATCGGCACTAAACCAATTTTTCTGTCGTTTTAGTACCCTATGTCCATATTTGAAACCTCGAGATTTCCACGACAACCGAGAGTCGCCAATGTGTCAAAGATGTACTTTGTGGCTTGAAAATAATCAACCACAGGTCAATTGCACTGAAAATTCCTAAAAACTACCCGGTAGATTAGGACGCACTCAAATTGCGCCAAATTGAAATTAATCGTGAAATCAAACCCAATTTCATAAATTGGAAGTTCTATTATATCACAAATTATTTTAGGAACATCGACTTATCCTCAGAAGATTTTTCTACAAACCGAGATTTTTTGCGAAAAAGCAAAATAAGGCCGCTTTTGTTCGGGAAAGTCAGGAGGGCTAGTTTTGATAGCATTTTTGGGATGCAAGTTGGATCACATGACGGGGAAAAGTCATGAGATGGATGAGGACACCTTGGTGGATTTATTTGGGCTTCAATTGAATTTGTTTGTTTGAGAATTGAGCTCAATTGAGTAAGAATTGAAGGAATTGAAGAGGATTGAATGGAAATGAAGGCCATTTGCACAAAATTCGTATGCCATGGGGGAGCAACATTTCAGCCATTAAAAGAGGCTTCTTGAGGAAGATTTGAGAGAGAGAATAGCTGAGGATGACAGCCCAAGTGGTGGGGGCAAGCTCTCAAGTGTTTGGCCAAGTGTTGAAGGGCTAGAGAGGCCTTTGGGGTCTCCTCTTTCCAGCAGCCTTCTTCCTCCTTGAAGCATGACTTTCTCTATGGTTGAGGCTGAGGCAAAGCTCAAGAGAACTAGAGGAAACCACAGCTCGTCCCCCTTGGCCCTCGCACGCCCGCACAGCCACCGTCGGACCATTTTCCCCTCATATTTTCCCTCGTTCCAATTTCTGCTCCAGCAGACTTTTCGCCAAAGATCTGAGTAAAAAGTTAACTTCCCGAATGAATCAGCAAGCGAGCCACCCATCACCGTCAAGAGGACATCCAGACCGTTCCAAAGAGCCTAGCCTCACTCCAAACAGAGCCGATGGCCGTCCTGTACGCCGGCGGGAAGAAACCGGCCACCGATCCATCGGTCCGCCTGGCAGTTCGCCTGGTTTCGCCTGTTTCGCGTTTTCTTCGTGTTTTCTCCCATTCCAACCCTTCCTTCACCTATAGCAACCACCAGCAGGTCCTCCTCAACCCCTAGGAGCCACCAGTTACCAGCCAATGCTCTGTTTCTCCTCCGGCAACCAATTTATCAAAGTTGCAGAGGGAGTACGAATTTGTGGTTGTTGTTCCAGCCCCAGGACCGCCTTGGGTTGCTATGGTTGAGGTTCCCGAGCCTCCTTGCCACCGTCCATCAGCCATACGCCACCCCCAAGCCGCCGGACCTTCGCCGCTAACTGTTTCTGCGCCAAACCGCCACCAATTCTAGCCTTCTCAGTTCAAGATCAGTAGCTAAAGACCAACTAGCTGTGGGAGCTTCAAGGCCTATTTTAGGTGTCTTATCGGCCTCCGTTGGTGTCGCCGCTGGGAGATTTATTGACCGCCTTGGCATTGTGGTCGCCATGGACTCACCAACTCGCAAAACGGTGAGTTTATCCTCTAAACCTCACTTACTAAGTTAATTTTGCTTAAAGGGTGTTTAGATTAGTCTAAGTAGGTTTAGGTGGTTAGATTAAATTATTTAAATGTTAATTAGATTAGATGTTTGATTAGTTTAGTAGTTGATTAAATAAAGCTAATTGTATGTTTAGATTAGTGTAATCTTGTTTAAGCCTTAATTAATTATTTCGAAATTATAAATATTATTTTAATAAATTATATTAATATAATATAATATTTAATTATTTAAATTTTCGTATTTAAAATAAATTAATTTATATATCCGAAAATTATGCTTAGGGATGGCTGGTGGTTAGAATTTCACACTAATCGCAGTCGTGCGGTCAGTTTATGCTAATTGTTTGTTAAATTGAGAAATTAAGTGATATTGGTGAAGTTTTGGTATTTAACTTGAAAATACCCAGTGTTGGTTTTTTACACCATAATTGGTTTGTAAGACCAGTTTGAATCGTTGGGTTTGAATGGATTGAATATCCCGTTCTCTCGGTTTGTTATTGAATCTACGACTTTAGCGAGCAATTGGTTTATATACGTATCAGCTTGTGTGAGCACTGTATCTCAGCTTGTGAGAGCAATGATCGTTTATCAGCTTGTAAGAGCAACGATCCATTTATCAGCTTGTGTGAGCTACCATAGCTTGTGCGAGCTACCATCTATATCAGCTTGTGAGAGCATTGCATCCATTTCAGCTTGTGTGAGCCGTGATTGTATTGATAGATGAATAGATGGTATGGTTTAATAGATGGTATGAATTGATAGATGTGTGGAATGTATGATATCAATTGGATTGATTGAATTGATAGACCGATGGGCATGTCGGTAGTTTCAGCTTGTGCGAGCATTGTTTGAATATGAATTGTATTGACGTGCAGGAAGGAACTAAGGCAAGGTAAGTCCTTTGAATTGCATGGCTAGGCCACTCCTGAGTGTATTTTCTTCCTAATCGAGTCTTAGATGGTAAAACTCGTTGAGACATTGTCTCACCTAGTCATGGGCTTAAATTTTCAGGTCCCTTGAGGATGGAGCGGCCAATTCGTTTTGATTGGCCTTAAGGAGTTGCAGAGGTGAAGTACGAAGGATTGGTAAACGGGTTCGACTAGTAGGTTGTAGGACAATTCCTTTTTTAGAGCTGGTCTTCTGTAGAAGTTTGGCTATAGACCTCTATTTGTAAACTCCGTTGATATATAAAAAGCTTGATTTGGTTATGATTGATTGCCTGCTTTTCTATCCCAGAGTTTTGTTGTCTGAGGATTTATTTCGCTTCTGCATACGTAATAAAATGAATGGGTCGGCGACGTGTCCTGGGAAGTCGCAAAGTTTTATCGACCACAGAGAGATGTGCGCGTGCTTGAGGTTCAGGGAGTGACAATTTTGCTCTTTGATGAATTGATGGTTTTGCTGCATTCTCAAGGATATGTTCAACAATAAAAGCAAATCTTTGGGCTTTGTGGTTAGGTCTCAACTTCATAAAACAACTTGATTATCTCAAAATCATCATTGGGATTGGCTCTAAAACCATTACAAATTTGTTAGTTTATAACTTATGATTGACAATGCTATCTCTGCTTAGCTTAAATATATCACAAGACCATTGCACTATCACTTACAATTTCGAAGTGCAACAAAAACTTTGGGAAGGAAATCGTTGCTAACTAGCTTACTAATTTTGGAAGTGATAAGGGCTTGGACATTAGATTCTTTTCATTATCTCCTAAAGGGTTACTTCATATTCTATAGGGGTGGGCATGGTTCCCCAATTGAATCGTGAACTAGACCGAACTAACCATGAGAATAGGTCCAATTTCAAGTTCTGATGGAAATCTTAGTTCCCGATTCCAAATTTTTTGGAACATGTATTATAGAGTTCAATTGCCAATTCCCAATTGCTAAGTGGGAACCAAACCAGACTAGAAACCGAGAATCGAGAACAGGAGAACTGGACTAGGAAGCAAACATGAAAAGGATTGGTGTATGAATGTTTGCTCTAATTCCAATACCCTTAGTGCATGTATCTCTTTCCTGACGCAAGGAGGTGAAAGTAAAATGCTCACCCAGTGGTCTAAAGATCCAAACTAGACTGGAATAGATTTGTTTGTGTATTCATGCTTGATTTGATTGGCAAAAGGACCCTAAGTTGAGAATCTCATCAACTGCTCTTTTCTAAGCTGAATGGGAGTGATTTAGTGGTATGACTTCTGCTCCGATCCATTCACTCTACAAGATTAGTATGCGTTTTCCTCTTCCCTGGGTCATCACACTCTAGTTCCAACTTGTAATCTAAAAGAGTAAAAATGTTACGGTCAAGTTCTACTTTTGATGATTGAAAATAAAGATTTTAAATATTTTGACTTTCAATTCATATCCAAGTGCAATTTTCCAATCGAACAACTTCTATTTGTGTGAAATCTTCATCATCGTCTATAGATTACAACGCTTTGTCTTCCTCTCCCTAGATTCTCCAACATCATGGGAAGAAGGTATATGGGGAAAAGATGATCAGGTAGGGAAGCCTATGCAAGGTCTTCCATTATATTCAGGGAAGATTATTGCAAAAAGCATGCAACATAATCTCCAAAGAAAGATTCTCGCTTGTTAGTCAAGCTTGGAAGCCCCTATCTTTATTGGAAAATTTGAAGAAAAGAAGTGCAAGTTTGGAACGCAACCTATACAAGGTGAGTTACAGGCCCCGCTAGTCTCCACTGGATATATTCTCGGGAGTACCCTAAAAAAAGGGGAACATTTCCTCTTCCCAGCCATTTCAGGTTGAAAAAAAAGCACAATGGAATGAGCAGTATCAATAGTTCTCGATTTTCCACTTGATGTAAAGCCCAACCATGGGAATAGTGAATTGGATAACAACATTCAAGATTAATTAAAGGCAAAAGGTCTTGCCTATATTTGCAGGAGCTACGCATGCATCCTCAAATATATGTGATGAGGTCTTTTAATAACTATTTTAGTTTAATTAAAATTAATTATAATTTAAAACTCTTATTATTTTGTAATAAACTATGTTTGTTGTTTCTTTAGATTTCAAGTGGTTAGAATTTGGAGTGATTTTTTATGAATGATTGAGGACTTAAGTTCTACAATTTAGATTTGCTGTCACGTGTTTTGAATTTTTTATTATTTATTTCATTGTACTTGTCCATCTTTTATGGATTGTTGCTATTGATAAATAGATATTTTTTATTGAATTCAATTTCATTCATCTTAACAAAAAATGAAACAAAAAAAAAAAGTAGAAAAAAAAGAAACAAAAAGAAGAGCAAACTCTTTTTACCAAAAAAAACAAAAAAACAAAAAACAACAAACTCATCAATTCACACCCTAGAACCGATTGATAGGTTTCAGGCACTGCATGCTAAGTATCAAGATATGCAGGGTAAGTTTCAACAATTAGAGAACTAGTTCCGACAGAATAGGTTACAGATCAAACGTGAAACTGCTCACTCCTTAATATTTTATTAGGTGATAGAATAGGAATAGTATCAAATTAGTCTGGTGGTTATTTGGAGCTGAGTTGATGAACGACTCTCACCGTCTTTTTCACCGCACAAAAGAACAAAGAGGACACTTCGATCCCTCTTTGAAAACGGCGTTTGCATCGCATTCAAGATTTTCATTTGGAACTTCTCTCTCAGGCAGCCAATCGCCAAAAGGCATTAATCCGCTCTCTTCAAGAAGTAAAAAAAAAACAGAAAAAAAAAATAGAGAGAGAGAGAGAGAGAGAGAGAGAGAGAGAGAGAGAGAGAGAGAAAATTCCGCCACAAAAAGAAAGAAACTTTCGGATTTCGACATATCGATTAATTTTGGCCTCGACTCGCTGTATGTTACCCCCGTTTCTCTGCCCCCGCGTTAACCCAAGATGCCCAGCTCCCCGACTATCGTACACTAACCAAGTTTTAGCGCTTTACCCAAGTTTCCTTCTTCTTCAAAGGTCAAACCTTTGAGGCGGAATCCCACTTTGGCGCTCGAGTTGCGCTGCTCGAGATCGGCCATGGTGGGTCTGGCTCGTGCGTGCTCGCTCGTGGGAAAGGCAAAGTCTTGAGTTGAAGGCACATGGCTGAGACCATGAGAGCTGCTTCTTTCGGAAGTGGTGGTGGTGGCAGCGGCGAAGATATTATGATTCTTGAACAGGAAGGTTTTATTGATGGGTCGGCTGGTTTCGTGGCTGGTGGTTTGGAATCGAACCTTAATCATCTCGTTGGTGCCTTCTCCGTTTGGTCTTTTACGTTTCAAAAATATGCTCATTTTGTTGCCTTTTCTTGCAAAATTTACAGTTTGAGACAACGTGTGCTGTGTTAGGAATTTAGGAACAAGACTTTCGATCGTTACAGTTTCTGGGTTCTCTTAAGCCAAGCTAGTTGCACTAGTTAGGTGGTTAATCTTGTGCTTCCCCGTTTCGTGTCTCTGTTTGCTTGAAATTTTCTGGTGATTGTACTGCCTTATTGGAGTTGAATTGTCAGCCAAAGCTCTCATCAATCAAAGCCGGTTAAAGTTGAAAATGAAAATACAGTGTAGAAGAGCAAAGCTCTCCACATGCTTTGCAATACGTTGGACGGCTATTTTCTTTTTTGTAAAAGAACAGCTTCTTATGGCATGATTGGCTCATCTACTCAGAAAAGCTAAGAATGCCATAGGCAGTTGTATACCTATCGCCCCTGTGTTAACTTCCAAGAAAATCTTTTGCTGATGTATGCAGAGCAAGTGGCTCGTTGCTGGCGTTTTTGGTGCCATCATTTTATTGAGGCATGATGCTGAATCTCGGTGGGCTCCCATGGGTTCGGATGTAAATAGCATACTTTCGGTCGTACTCAAACAAATATTGAATCAAGAAAGGCCAGTGTCCACTGTTCTTTGTTTTAGCCCACGTCGCCTGTATAGCTCCCACATAGCATTGGAACATAAGATTCCAAGAAAACGATGAACCCAAAAACGCAATGAACCATACGCTAATTTGGTTCGGGCATATTAACGGATACATGGTGAGCAACGAGTTGGGGAGCAAATATTGACTTGTTCCAAGCTTGAGCGCACACCCAAACTCAAAAGTACTCAACAAGCAACATTTAGATTCAACAAAACCAAACAAAACCAACTCATTCAAGTCAAGAACAAGAGAAATGGAGTAGACTCTCGCCTCACTCAAAACAAGAAAGATCAAGCAGGGCAAAGAGGTTCATGGAATTAGCCTCCGCCGTGGGGGTCCTTACCTGGCCCGGAGACTATGCCTAGAGGGCGAGCCCTAGACGAATCAGGCTACAGTCGGCCACCTTAGTGCCTCCTAGCCAAGATCCTCGGGGTAAGGGCAAGCTCTCTCTCTCTCTCTCTCTCTCTCTCTCTTACTCTTGGCTCCCTCTCCAGCCTCTCTTTCACTCCTTCAGCGAACGTCCAGCCATCTCAAACGCTTCATCTAATTTCTTTTAAGTATGCAGTTGTACAGCTGTAGAGCTCCCAAACATCACTTAGACTTTCTGATTAATGTATCTCCTGGCCTCATAATCGAATGGGTGTATTTCCTTTGACCCGCAGAACAATGATGGGACCCTCCTCCCAGATTGGTGGCCCATCTTCGCTTCTTTGCAAGCTTCGCTTGAAGGGAGGGACATCGAAGTAGAGCTTACTGCAGAGAATTCAACGCGTCCCGACACCATCGGCGTTGCTCACAGACGGAGAGGAAGATGAAGCCGCAGGATTTGCCGAAGGCAGCATAGACATTTCTGGACGAGCGAGCGAGGGAGAGAGAGTTTTGGTCTCCAAATGAGCTCTCCCTTTCCCTAGTTCTTATTCTCTCTTCTTCTCTTATGCTCCTTCTTTCTCCCCAGCGAAGCGACCCCAACCAACCTCTCTCTTCAACTCCTCCTGCCGGCTAGGGACAAGCGGTTCCTAAATCCACATAAATTCCATTTGATACTTAAAATCTACCCATTAGAATAAGTTTTTCATTTTTTAAACCTGAAACCTGAAAGTGCTAGTATGAACACCTAGAGGGAGGTGAATAGGTGTAAAAATAGATTCTGCAAAATGCAGTGAAAACCTTTACTTTTAACCTAAGTTTGAATAATAACAGATTTTTGAAACTGAGTCTGAAAAGCAGTAGACTTTGAGCGAGATCGGACTTTAGCAGTTAAATAGAATTATGAACAAAATAAAGGAGTTCAGGGAAGAGAATAAGAACACAAGGTTTATAGTGGTTCGGCTTAATCCAAGCCTACGTCCACTCTCCCATGCTAACAGCTTTCTTGGCTCGATTCCACTATGCAATCAACAAGATATTACAACTTTGAGTACAAACACTTAGTAGTAGATCACACTATCTCACTAAGTCACTCTTTTGGTATTTCTCTCACGATCATAAATATTTAAGCTCACAAGAGACAAGTGTATGATCGAAGATCGCTCAAACTTTGGAATTATAAATTCTACGCTCCGTCTCTTACTTGCTCATCGGTCCTTGATCTCCTTAAATACTCCTCCACTTCCAAACTAGCCGTTGGACAGTATCTCGAGGATCGTCTTCCAATCTACCCATTGGACAGATCTGTGTCTAGAAGATTTGGTAGCCGTTGAGTGACAAAGATAGAATCCCAAATTAATTCCGATCGCCCATACAAATAGAATCTTGATTTCCATAAGTAGAGCTTCTTCATATAGAAAGTTCTTGTCTTCAAGATCCAATTGTCAATCAATTAGATTGAGTCAATCAAATCAATATTGATTTGGAATCCAAACCATATCACTAGCCGTTATATCATTGGGGCTTGTATGACGTTCTGTCGAATCTAGATGTAAAGTCTTAGTGCAATAGACTGTACAATCTGAGTCTGAGTACAATAGACTTTACAATCTGGGTCTGAACATATTCTACTTCTGAATAGATTTAGCTTTAAGATATGAAAATCGTCTGAATAAGTTCAGCTTTAGTATAGAGTTTGTCTTCTAGTTCTTCATTCACGTTCAATCTGGAATTTGTCAGAGTAAGTAAACTTCTGATGTAGAACAGACTTTGACACTAAAGTCTGGCAGTCTTTAGACTTTGACACAGAAGTCTGGAAATCTTCAGAATATATTTTGGACATATGTTACATTCAGTCTTCTGGTCGTCTTCAGACTTTGACAATATCCTTTAAATATTCTATCATTTACATGGTCTATTACTTAACCAATAAACACGTTAGTAGCCTTTGATTTATTTTGTCATCTTCAAAACATTATAAGGGATTTTCCTAACAAAACCTACCAAGCATATCGTGAAACCTAAAATATACCATGTCATAATTTCTAGAATCGATTTTAAGGTCTACCCAAGTTTCACTCATACTATTAATTGAACGATTACAATGAATTATGACAATTACTTGCTGCTACAATTCAGTGATTATAACTTATCTATAGACATACAAAAATATAAAATATCAACAAAGTAAAAGTCCTAATCATAAAATAAAAACTCAAAATAGGGTTCTAGATTATATATTCATTAGATCGTGCAAAGACATAAAATAAATAAAAATAAAAATAAAAATAAAAACTTCAGGTCCTATCAATCTAGAATTTGAAACCTACTTGTCACAATAAATTATTTAATTTTTGGAACCTCAATTCTATTATGCATACTTTCCCACAGTGTCCGATTCTCACATTCTAGATTCTAGCTCAAAGCTATTACCATCCCTATTGCTGGCTCGCTTTCTTTTCCTTTTTTTTTTTTTTTACCACTGCTTTCTCTTCCATTAGCCAGCTAATCTATTATAGAAGGTTTGGGCACGGTCGCATCACCGCTCCTCACCCTCGCTCATGGATGCCTCTTCTGCTCAGACACCCACGTCAGTGTTGTCTCTCCTCTCTTTCACAGATGCAAGTTTGGGCTAAAGGAAGAGAAGATAACAAGGGTTGGGCCCTGTTTTCTTTTCTTTCTTGGGTTTAAACATTGGGTTAAGAAAAAAAAAAAAGATGAAGAGAGATTAGGCCTCAAGAGGATATAAGGCACTGGGCCAATAGAGGAAGGGGTTAGAGGAACAAAAATTTTGTTAAAAGAATGGGCTAGATAAAACTGGCCCACTCAATTTTTGTTATTTATCTTTTGCTTTCTATCTTTTTATAAATTTTTATATTTTTGCAAAATAAATGGATACTTTAAATGTTGATAAAAATTCGGGTGTTAACACTCACTGTACATTTTTCCTAAATTAAAGGCTGTCACGAGACCAAATTGAAGAATATAGGGAAGAAATTTGAGAGGAAAATTGTGCCTCAATTTTCATTGATTGTAATCTGTGTACAATGTTGTATATAAACACAAAAGGAATAATAATAAAAGAAATTGTATATTCCTATAATCTTCCTATTCCTAAGATATAAACAATTATATCTATTTACAATCTATGTAAATCTCGAGAATCATATCTTCCAACACTCCCCCTCAAGCTGGTGACCAGTATATGTCCAAGACGCCTAGCTTGCTTAGAAGATATGCATGTTGCTTTTGACAAAGAGGCTTAGTGAAAATGTCCGCGGGTTGCTCCGTGGTTCTGATCCCTCTTGTCTTGATGACTCCTTCTTGAATCTTCTCTCGAGTGAAGTGACAATCAACCTCTATGTGCTTTGTCCTCTCATGAACTATAGGATTTGCTACAAGCTTGAGTGCTGAATCATTGTCACATAATAGTGTGGTTGGTCCTTTAACTTGTGCCCCGAGATCCAGAAGTAAACCCCTTAACCAAACTATTTCACAAACAGTTTTGGCCATAGATCAATATTCGGCTTCTGCTGAGGATAAGGATACAGTGGATTGTTTTTTTTGTCTTCCATGAAAGTAATGATTCCCCAAATTTGATGCAAAAACCAGTTTTAGATCTCCTGCTCATTGGACATGTAGCATAATCTGCATCACAATAAGCCGTCATTTCCATGTTGCATCTCCGAGAACGAAGTATCCCTAATCCTGGACATGTCTTCAAATATCTCACAATTTTAAGGGCCACATTTAAATGTGATTGTTTTGGGTTGTGCATGAATTGACTGAGAGTCTGTACTGCATAGCAAATGTTTGGCCTAGTCATAGTAAGATATATGAGCTTTCCTACCAGTCTCTGATATCTAGATGGATCCTTCAACAATGGGTCATCAGAAGTAGATATGCCAGAATCATAATCAGCAGAAGTTAGCTTGGCATTCTGCTTGATGGGAACAATAGACGGTTTGCAACCTAACAGACCTGCTTCTGATATAATCTCCATTACGAACTTTCGCTGACTGAGTGAAATTCTCTGATCTGAACGAGCTATCTCAATTCCAAGAAAATATTTAGGTGGCCCTAAAAATCTTTGATATGGAAAGTGGAATGTAGATATTCTTTCAACTTCTTCACAGCAGAATCATCATTTCCCATAATTAGTTTGTCGTGAACATAAATCATTAGATAAATAGACGACATACCTTTCTTCCAAGTGAATAATGCATGATCATACTTGGATTGTTTGAAGCCAGTAGCCGTAAGAACACTCGTAAACTTGACATACCATTGTTGAGATGCCTATTTCAATCTATAAAGAGATTTACGGAGATGACATACCTTAGACTCCCCCTGTCTCCATAATCCGGGTGGAAGATCCATGTAGATTTCTTTGTCTAGATCACCATGCACAAAAGCATTATGGACATCCATCTGGTGCAGCGACCAGTCACGAAACGCAGCAACCGATAGGAAAGAACGAACTATAACGTCTTTGGCTATTGGAGAAAATGTCTCATGGTAGTCAAAACCTTCTCTTTGGGTAAATCCTTTGGCAACTAACCGGGCCTTGTACCTTTCTATAGAGCCATCTACTTGGTTTGCGATTAGTGGGTAAAGGTACAACGTCCCAAATATGATTATCCATAAGGGCTTGTAGCTCTGTCTCCATAGCCCGTTGCCAACGTGGGTCATTCATTGCTTCATTATAACTAGAAGGCTCGTGCTCCTAAGAAATACTATTCATGCAACATAAATGTTCCAATGATAACCTATCGAATGAAATGTAGGAAGAGATAGGGTAGCGAGTACCTGATGACCCAGAAGAAGCACATACATAGTCCTTTGTCCAAATTGTTGGACAACTAACTCGACCAAACCGCCGAGGTTCTTCATGTTGAGTCCATGAGGACTTGTCAGTGTGACTTGGTTCTGGAGGAGCTGCCATTGAAGGATCCCTTTCTGTTGATGGTTCCGCCATTGGTGAAGTTTCCCGAATATCCTTAGTGGAAATTAGAGCTGGCGTAGCAGATAATTCCTAAAGCCTTGGAGGAGGAACAACAATATAAGATCCTCCTTGAGAGAAATCATCTTTTGATAAAAACGGCTTATTAGTTGTCCTCTCGTCTTCAGATGAAAGATTCATGTCTCGGAAAGGGAAAATATCTTCATGAAAAACCACATCCCTGCTGATAAAGAATTCTCTTGTGGATGGCTCATACACCCTATATCCTCGTTTCAGATTTGGGTACCCCATGAATATGCATCGGCATGCACGAGGCCCCATTTTATCTCTGTGCCCTACTGTAGTCACATAGCATAGACACCCAAGAACTCTGAGATGACTCAGATCCGGCTTCCTTCCATACAACATCTCGAAGGGAGTTTTTCCTTTAAGAATGCGTGATGGCATATGATTGATCAAATATGCGGCTGTGACGACACAATCCCCCCAAAAACTCTCAGGTATAGATGCCTGAAACTTAAGAGCACATGCTACTTCAAGGAGGTGGCAGTGTTTCTGCTCAACAACTCCATTTTGTTGTGGTGTGTATGTGCAAGAGCTCTCATGCAAAATCACGTTCAATGTAAAGAAAGAAGCACATTCACCATTAAAAAATTCTCTACCATTATCAGTGCGAATGTGTTTAATGGATTTCCCAAATTGATTTTTAGATATGGCAAGGAAAGTCCTTATGTGAGAAAGGACTTGATTTTTTTACTGCATTAGGAATATCCATGTAGCTTGTGAGAAATCATCTACAATGGTGAGAGAGAATCGAGACCCATCATGATTCAAGGTATGATAAGGTCCCCAAACATCTACACGAATCAATGAAAAAAATTCATCGACTTGAGAAATACTGTTATGGAAGGAGGGATGTGTCTGCTTTGCTAATGGATAAATGGGACATTGTGGACAAGGAAATAAAGCAGAATGACCTAGCATTTGATGATTAAGAAAAGTATTTTTATTGATAGTAGAATTACACAAAGATTTATTGGAAAGTAATTTGAGACTCTTTGAAATATCCATCCATAAATATAGCCCTTGGAATACTCTACCCAAGCCCATTAGTTTCCCAGTCGAAAGGGCCTGAAACAAACATTCATCGAATTGAATAAAATTCAACAGGAATTTTCTTCACATGCTCGAGATACTGACACAAGATTGAAATGGAAATCGGGAACATAGAACACATTTTTAAGCACAACGAGTGGACTAAGAGTTACAGTGCCAATCATTTCAACTTGTGTGGTATTTCCATTTGGGAGTTGCACTGATATGGAAGAGGATAATTTTTTTAATGTTGGAAAGGGAATTCTTATCACAAATAATGTGATCATTGGCACCTGAATCAATAATCCATGCATTCCTCAAAATTGAATTCATCAAACAATGAGATGTACTTGTGAAACCCCAGTCTTGTTAGAAGTGTCCAATTTCCTTAGTGCCTCCATCAGCTCTTGATATTGATCATGAGTAATTGTCTTGTTTGATGGTTGCTCGACACTTGAAAAATTATTGAAAATTTTTCATTTTCCTTTTCTCAGGTTTCCCATGTAGCTTCCAGCAATTTTCTATTGTATGATGTGGACGTCTATAATATTCATAGTACAATTTACCTTTGCCTTTAGGAGTAAAATTTCTCCCAACCGAGATAAGCTTGTTTGTGGGCTGCATGACTTGGGCCAAGGTTGGCCCATAATTATTCTCCACTTCATTGGTGAGATTTCCAGGCAAGGTGTCCAGCCCATGCGGATTATTTCCGTGCGGCCCATTCAGCCCATGGAAGCCATGTCGTCGTGGGCCGTTGGATCCGCTCGTTGGTAGGGACGAATGAGGACCGTCCGATCGCCCTATAAAACCCAAATTGCTAGGGTCTCCGTCGAGGAACCCTAACTCTCCTCCTTGATGTCCTCTGTTTCCTCCGTTCTTCGGTGGAAGTCGAATCTGCCCTCTTGCAGCCAGAGCAACTCCGTCTCCCTCGGAAACCCTAAGATCTGTTGTCCTCTGCTGATTCTCCTCTTGGATGGCAAGTTGGTAGATTCGATTGAGGCTCAGCATGGGTTCCATCGTTAAGATTTGAGATCGAAACGAGAGGTAAGCCTCGTTGAGGATAAGCAGAAATCTCGTCGTCTTTTCCCTTTCTCACATGGCTTTATACTGCTGTAAAATTGGCTCCAGCCATTCGAATTTCTCATCGGCTGCTTCAAGCTCGTTCCACAAAGCCGAGAGCTTGTTGTAGATGGTTGCTATGCTCATATTCCCTTGTTTTAATTCCAAGATCTACTGTGTTAACATGAAAACTTTCACCTGATCAAGTTTTCCAAACATTTCTTTAATATTCTCCCACATTTGTTTTAAATCCTCCGTCGGGGGGAGACCGGCCACAACTTCAAATGAGATGCAATTCCCTATCCAAGTCCTGACAAGTTGGTTGCATTTTTTTCTAAAGTCGTGCCATCCTCTCGTCGGATGGAATTGGGATTGTTCCATCCATAAAGCCCTCTTTATCTTTTGTTACTAGCGCGCGCCGAAACTCGCGCGCCCAATTTGAGTAGTTGTCAGCACTGGTTAACTCTCTGCTAATGAGTTTTAACTCTGGTCTGTCAGCATTTGTCGTGTGAAGTGGGTCGCCGGATTCCGGTCGACCGCCAGTAGTAAAGATGTGATAAGGGAAAAATCCGGATCTGAGATTCGGGTAAGGATTTCCCCCCATGCCCGAACCATTCGGTCTGGTACCCTGATTTGCTTGCCTCGCATGACCCGCATTGAGAAAGGTCGGGTAAGGATTCGTTCCCATCCCGACTCCTGCTGATCCGCCTGCCTACTCTGGACTGATGGCAGGATTTGCCCCTTCGACGGTTAGCGAACCTCCATCAGTCCCAACGCTACTTTGGTAGCTTCCTAGCTGTGATGAATGGAACCATGGATATGGTATCCACTAGTATGGATGGCCCATGAAGGGCTGCCCCAGATTGAACTGAGCTGAACTGTTGCCATTGCATGTTTTGGGTCCGTGTCGGGCTGAATTGCTGTTGAGTAGCAGAGGTAACAATAGATGAATCCTGGATACCTTGCACTTCTGGCGTAACTTCTCCTGCAGGTTGGTTATCCGAGGTTGAGGTAGGGTTCTGTGTTTTAGGCATGGTAATAAGTTTCTTCCCTCTATAGTGATGATTCCGGTGGCAACTCTATTTGGCAGATGGAGTTCCACGAGCGGCAATTGAGAAAAGAAGGTGGAAGCAACTGTAGGATCAGAATTTCGAAGCAGACTCTGATACAATGTCATGAGACCAAATTGAAGAATATAGGGAAGAACTTTGAGAGGAAAATTGTGCCTCAATTTTCATTGATTGTAATCTGTGTACAATGCTGTATATAAACACAAAAGGAATAATAATAAAAGAAAGTGTATATTCCTATAATCTTCCTATTCCTAAGATATAAACAATTATATCTATTTACAATCTGTGTAAATCTCGAGAATCATATGTTCCAACAAAGGCAACAATAACACATCAAGAGAATATTGTTGCGCTACCAAATTGAAGGAATGACTTCAAAATGGAGAGGATGTCTGGATTACGCACTTCCAATGTCAAATTAACAAGTTGGGTGGTATGTTACTTCTCTGTTAGATTGTTTGTACCAATTCACCATGACTCAACTTACTCCCCTCGAAGGCCAGGGCCGAAAATTCAATGTAGCCCAACAATGTCCACCCGAAGGGTGAGGCCGTGAAAGCCAGCGATGCCTTTTTAGTCCCCTGATTCAATGAATTTGAACACTTCGCACACGAATTTCACGGTGTACAAATGGGACAGACTAAATAGACCCGTCATTGAATCAACTTGACTTCTTCGCACGCGAACTCCACGGTGTACAAATGGGACAGACCAAATAGACCCATCATCCCAGCTCAACCATTAGCGCCCCACAGAGCAAATCACGATTTTCATGGGCTCCCCAACTACCGCGAGCAAAACAAGTGAGGGCAGCCGTCATTGATCAAACATTTATGAGAAATGATAGAAAAGGAAGTGGCATTGTATGCCGTCTCTGCTCTTCCAGCTTTTATTATTCAATGTCTCTGTCTCTCAACCTCCCTAATTAAAGCAATTGCACATTTACTAGGATGTTTGTCCAATAGCAGTGGTTAGAAGGACGTGGAGATAGACATGGGCGACAGTGACTTGCAGGGGAGAGCATAAGTTCAAGGTAAAATAAAAAACCAAATCGAACCACTTATAAGAGTCAGTCCAATTCCAGGTTCTTGTAGTTATCAATGATGTTCATTTTCCTATATGCCTTAATAGATTGTTTCCTTTCAAGCTCGCCCTAAGATATACATACAACAGATCATATTTTGCACTTGGCAATATGACAATATGGATCTCCACCTAGGGTTAGATGTGTTCCATATATTAATATTAACAAAGATTTTCAATTCATCGAACAACTTGCAAAAAAAAAAAAAATCATATACAAAAGTTTTAGCTCATGTCCTTATTTGATTCTTAAAATAAGCGCGGGGTATCTCATGAACTCATAGCCCTAGGTTAAAGCAACTAAGGTAAAATTTCGTGTTAACAAAGAAAGGAGAATACATATCATGCATAATTTTTCAGTGAGTGTAAAAACAAGCCAATCAAGGCTCACATTTAGGCCATAATCAATAATCGGCCAATTGTTGACTATTTCTATTCTTTTGTTCCTCATAACAAAAAAGAACATAAATCCATTTTGTGACATCAGCTAATTTTTCTATTTTTTAGAACAAATTAATGGTTAGGAAATATATTTGGAACGGAAACAAGAAGTAGAAAAAATTATCTTTTTGTTTTCAAAAATAATTTCTAAAACCAAGACTTTTTCTTTTTCTTTTCTTCTTCTTCTTCCATCTCTGGCTGGTCGCTAATAATAAATTTGAAGGTTATATCAAATGCATTCATATTCTTTTTCTATTACGAAAATAGAAATTTTGTGTAGTTACCAAATGGGTTCGAATGCTCAAAAACTGGTCCAAACAATAGAACTAGAAAAAATTATTTCTAAGCAAATATTATTTTCGTAAATAAAATATTTACCAAATGCACCCTTAGTAATTTTCCTTCGTTCCAGTCAGGTGATTATAACTTTATTTGCTTTTATTTGACTATAAAAAGAATGGGAACATGTGACTAATGCTAGTGACCCCCTTTGGGTATTACCATAATCATCCCTCTTTCGTTACAGAAAATTCGGCTTAAGCCAGAACTATTATACCCTACCTATGATATAAAGATTTGAAGTTGGTGAGCTCGTTACTATAGTCCCATCAAGATACTAATAGCTAGAAGTTTCTCCACATGAATTATGCGACAGCTTGACAACATGGTACAAGCTATTTCAAGATTTGTTTATGACGTAATCAAACTTAGGATCTCTTGGAAGACAAATAACCCTTTCCCCATCAGGCCAATCACTTTGGTGGTAACTATTGTAATATATACACAAGAATTAACCAAGATCTTGCAATTTATGTCTACATGAAAATTACTAGACCAAACAAATGACGGATAATAAGGGACGCAAAAATTTACACGATTCGGTCCAATATCAATATTATATATATATAGGGAGAGTTAGGAGCTAATAATCTACTAATAATTAGAAAATTCAAGTTACAACATTTATACGCTTGAGTATTTCTTACACCTAAATTAAATCCAAACCCCAAGTATTTGCAAATAAAGAACTCATTTTGATAACTTAAAAACTCACAGCATAAAATCCACATGTTTGAAGCTTTCTCATCGTGCCACCACACGAAGCACTCCTCCTCGGCTTTAGAATTTTTCTTTGTGCAGCGTCCAAGGGAAGGAGAGCCATTGTGCAGCGCAACTCATAAGGAAGCCTCACGCATGAAAGAAACCCACTAGCGGCTCCTTGTCCTCTTCTATGTCCTCTTCTATAGGAACCCACAAGACTATCATTATAAACCTATATATTAGGGGTAAGCATATCGGACTAACCGAATTGGGAAGCAACTGGACTGGCTGATTTTAGGTGATTCCTGAAGGTGTCAGTCTAGTTTTTGGTTCCATAAAAATGAAACAAGTGATTTTCTTGGGAATGAACCTGACCGACTATATTTTTATTTTTTTAATTTCTTAAAAATAGCGACATGTCCAATAAATTTTGGAAGTAAGGTTTACTTGATCAATTATGTGCCCATTTTACTGATCACCCCTTTTATATAGAAAGAGCAGACCTAAGATTCTCCTCTTTTTTCCCCTCTTCACTCAATACTCCCTTGAGCCCATTCTCCGTCTTGTAAAGGCTTTCTCTTAATTAAAAGAAGTAACCAGCGCATATCCTGTGCTGAAACTTGTACATTTATCCAACAAAATTGACTTTTGTAAATTACTCAAATTCGAGACATATTTAGCAATAATTTTGTTTGTGTAGACCAATCATAGATACGCATTATCCCATAGGATGCACGTTTCCAATTTTGAAAGTGCGTCAACAACTTTTTTTGTAATTTGTTATTCTTTTAATCTAGTGTTGTAATAGCACTTATTAATAAAAATCTTGAAAAATAGAAACATCTTTTTAATTTCAACCTCGCGCATGGCAATATGGCATGTATCTAGGCTTATACTGTGTATGGAGAACCATAACCCTACATGAGTATCGCATGTATCTTGTCTTTGTTTGTCTTTTATTTGAAAGTAATCAGAATTCCTGTCCATATGGCAGAGAGAGATCCTATCAAGTGGACATATCTGTGCAAACTCATGCCCATGTGTCACGGGCCGAGAGTTTCCTTGGCCTCGAAACGACCCGCAGGCGCCTGGCTAGCGGAATTCTCCAAGCCAGCTTTTTCTTTAGCTGTTCCACGAACAATACGGTGAACGCTTCTTCGTGCGAGATCTTACCACGCCCAGCTTCGCTCAAGCGTCTAGTCCATCGAGTGAGACAACATATCTCTTTAGGATCAACAACTGGTTTCGGCCTACCATGGCCTCGTCAGGAGAGCGACATTAGCTCCCCACCGTTTGTGCACGGGAGGCTTACCCCGTCTTGAGCTCCTAAGTGATATCTTAGAACTCCTAGCACCAACTGTCCTGACGCCACTCCCACAGACCAGTTGTGTCCTACTATTCTGCCTCACACTCTTCACCAGATAACCCCAAGCGCCACTCACAAGTGTCACGAGTATGGGAGGATTCACGGATCTTGATATTCTCCCCCACTCAATTCGCAATGCCCTCGTTGCGATCTATTATGCCGCTTCCTTATGTCCCTTAACCATTGATGTGCCACTTTTTGGGAATTCACATCGAACGGTCATGCTCACCCAACAAAACAAGTTTTGCTCCATTGGTGGCCTCTTTTGATCTCAGCTACTCGGCTCTTCTCGATCACCTGCACTTTCTCGCAAGTGTGGCATTTTTGGCCAACCGCATTTGGCAACACCATTTCAGCCTAACTAGCATCTTGACCCCAACAAACCAAATGGAGGTTCTTTCCTTGTTGAAAACGTGATAGTAGACCTCTTCTTCGAATTCACCGATCGATCTAGGAACATTATCCATGTTCAGTGAGGATTCAGTTCTTCTCTAACTTGCTTTCCGCTCAGCGAGAAACCGACTCGTCCTAATACCCATCCACTATAACTTATCAGTTCGACTCACACTTGAGCGAGGAGTCCGATTCTCCGACTCGCTCACTTACTTGAGAGATTGCTGCTCTGATACCACTTGTCACGGGCCAAGAGTTTCCTTGACCTCGGAACGACTCGTGGGCACCTGGCTAGTGGAATTCGCCAGGCTAACCTTTTCTTTAGCTGTTCCATAAACAATACAGTGAATGCTTCTTCATGCGAGATCTTATCACGCCCAGCTTCGCTCTGGCATCTAGTCCATCGAGTGAGACAACAGATCTCTTTAGGATCAACAATTAGTTTCAGCCTGTCATGGCCTTGTCAAGAGAGTGGCATCAGCTCTTGACGAGTTTGTGCACGAGAGGCCTACCCCGTCTTCAGAGCTCCTAAGTGATATAATCCTTCTATCCTAGAACTCCTAGCGCCAACCGTCCTGACACCACTCCCACGAACCAATTGTGTTCTACCCTTCTGCCTCACACTCTTCACCAGATAACCCCAAGCGTCACTCATAAGTGTCACGAGTACGGGAGGATTCATGAACCGTGACACATGCATGTTGAGAAAAAATTGAATGCACTTAAGGTAGCCACCTCAATAGAAGAAGTCCATTCTACGTGTTGCTCACAGGCCCATTTTTCAAAAAACCTTAATCCTCTCTCTCTCTCTCTCTCTCTCTCTCTCTCTCTCTCTCTCTCTCTCTCTCTCTCTCTCTCTCTCTCTTTCATTTCTCTCTCTTCTTCACAGTTTCTTCATAGTTTCTTTGTCCTTTGTTTTTCTTCTCTCTTTTTTTGCTTTCTTTCCCTTTGGCCCGTGGTCGGCAACTGACCACAAAGTGAGGGCCAGCAAGGGTGTCATTGCCTTCGCTTGTGGTTGGTGAGGGTCAATTTCATCGGATTTAGTGAGAGCTCGACCCTCATGGCCAAGGCGAGCGTTGCCTTGCCCGATCCGACAAAAGTGACAATGGCCACGAATAAGCGTCGTGATAATCATGAGCGGTTCTTCCATGGTTGTTCCCTGCAATCAAGCGACATCCATGGCCTTATAAGGCAAAAAGAAAAGGGAGAAAGCAACGATGAAGAAGAGAGAGAAAACGAAGGAGAAAGAGACAGGGTGTTTTACAATAAAGGAGTGAAAGCAAGTGGAGAGAGAATGGGCCTGCAAGAGTTTTAAATGTTTCTGAGTTGTAGATTTGAATATGACACGTGTTGTAAGATAAATTGATTAATATTTTGCTGAGTTGGCGACAATTTAGGTGTCTAATATTTTCTCCATGCATGTTTTACACTCGAATTGGGCCCAAGCTACAGTCAATGCTACACATTAAGACGAAGTACTTCAAAACTATCTATAAATAGAAGAGCCTCAAACCCATTCAGATGCAAGCCAAATAAACTGTGTGAGAGAGAGATATGGAATCCAAGCGACAATTCCCCATGAAAGGAGGAATGGGAGAAACAAGTTATGCTAAGAACTCGTTACTTCAGGTGAACCTCTCACTGTTCTATTGTGGGCACATATTTGTTTTAATAAAAATGGGATGAAATCAAAAAACACTTTCAAGAATTTATGTTTTAGGAGAATGACACTACTTCTTCTCATTCTTAAAGATTGATTAAATCATCAGGGTTTGCCCTAATAGTCCTCTTTCCCATATGAAAAGGGGGAGGTGGGGCATTTGAATCACCACATTTTCAAAGAGGATTGGAATAGGGACGATAAGTTTCAAGTGTAGGTTTCAACTCCCACGTTCTGTAAAAAGATAGGGTAAATCTGAGATGAGTTAGGAGTTAGAGTATGATTGACAAAAAAAATATATTAATTATTACATACCCTTTTGTGATAATGCAGTATAATATGATTGTTCATTTTGTAACAAACTAGGTTCTTTTTGTTTACCAAGATTTGAAATTCTATTTGTAAAAGACGCCATTTTATAATGCCCTATTAGACCATATCACTTGTCGATTGAAAATTTAAATTACGTCCCTAATTTGTAGACAATTTTTTTAATTAACAAAATATCTCTTGAAGAATGTACACTTGAGAGTATATAGAAGAATTAGATCTGTAAAACCATCGCAACATCAAACAAATGATGTTTGATTTGGATTAATGTAGAAAATGCATGAGAAAACACTACCAAAAATATTCAAAACCTATTGCATTTGTATCAATTCAATCTTAAATTTTCAATTTGACCAATTTAACCCTAAATCTTTTGATGATTTGCCAATTTAATCATTCTAAGCCAATTTTGATTGAGATGTGGACACTAACTATCCTATGTGATACAGCCAACCCTTACAAGTACAGCTTTTATAATTTCAAAAAAAAAAAGAATTTGTAATTTTTTTCTTTTCTTTTTTATTCTTTCTCTTTTTCTTTTTCTTTTTTTTTTCCAAGCCTAGCAAGTGCCATAACTCTATTCAAAGCTGGCAAGAGCCTCATGGCTCATGCTAGGTCTAGGTGAGGGCCGCAACCTTGACCCATGCCCGGTGGCCAACAAAGGTCATCGGCCCTTACCTAGGGTCGGCAAGGGACAGCTAGTTCTTTGAGATAGCTAGTACGAGTACCTAGAGGGGGTGAATAGGTATACAAAAAAATTTCTCGATGTTTGCACGATATTTAAACAATTAGAGACTTTGCAACAGTTGAAAATTCAATCGCAAGCGAGTAAGGGAAAGAGAGAATTGAACACTCGGTTTATAGTGGTTCGGCTTGATTCAAGCCTACGTCCACTCTTCGCACCGATGACCGATTGGCTGGATTCCACTATGATCAAAGAGTTGTTACAGTGTTGATCTTCCTTGATTTCTAGGTGTAGATGATCTACCACACTTGCTCAAGGCGTCACCAAGTATAAACACTCTCGGTATACAATTTCGCTCGTCTCAACTAACAATCAAAGGATCTTCGGACTGGAATTTTTCTATCGATCACACACTTAAAACAACTAGAACGTCTTCCTTTTATACTCCTTCATGCCATCATAGCCGTTGGCACTTACCAAAGGAATTCCTCCAATCTACCCGTTGGACGGAATCAATCAAGAAGATCATCCGAGCTATATAAGGAATCGATGATAGCCCATCAATCCCTGTTCGCCCATACAATCGGGATCTCGGTTTCCAAGAATAGAATAATCCAAGATTATTTCGTCGACCATCGGATCTTCAATCGTTCTTAGATAAGATATAAAGAATCCGAAATGATTATCCAACCAAAGAATCTATCCCGAGAGGATAGGATCAAATCCTCAATCATAAACCTCGACTTTGGATTTCCTTCAACACTTTGGATTAGAAAAGGCGTCGGTGAGAATAACTTTGAGTCTTGAGTCTTGAGTCTTGAGTCTTGAGATAACGAGTCTTGAGACTATAAAATCTTGAGACTTTAACTATCGATATCCAGACTTAGATCGATAGAAATGTTTTGTCGGCTTCAAAATATTCTGGAAAGATTTCTCCAACAATCTCCCCTTTTTGATGGTGACAAAACTTTCTTGAAGATTTGAACAACTTTGACCTGCAAAAACATTTCTCAAGCAATATGGCTAACTCATAAAGATTAATAAACAACCAGACTCTGCATCCACAGCAAATTGGTTAGTCTTTCATGAGTAATACCATGTAACAATACTTGATATAAATGCAACCAGTCAAGCATCAAAATCCACAACCAATTCAGTCTAACACTCAAGTTCAAGTTCTCAAGTCATACTCAAAAATAAACATAACCACAAAAGTCAAATAAATAATGTTTGTTCAAATTGGTTCTCCCCCTTTTGTCATCATTAAAAAGAGGGTGAGAAAGGAGTCATGTACGCTTGGGAATGCGCACGATCCGGAAATCCCCAATGGACTCGGACTACTCCTTCGAGCTTCTTCGGATCTTCTCATGAGATGAGCTACCTCTTCTCTCTTGGCATTGGCTTGAAGTTGTAGAGCGAGGTCTTTGTATTTTTCTTCCGAGAGATCGAAGATGCTTGTCCAAAGATGCTTCAAGACTTGGATTTCACAATCCAGAATATATATCTGGTTACGCATTTCCGAGAAGAATATTCATGATACTACGAAGATCTCTGAATCATCCGTGCGTACCGGCATTGGCTTTCTCGGATGGTGTGTGTGCGACGATGGCGCTTACGAACGGTCTTGCAGATTTGGAATCGTCGTATCATCTTCTTGGGCAATTGAGAGACTCCGAGCTTCTTCCGGGTCTTACGGAGATTTTCTTTGATCTTGGCGGCATGAGGTGGAGACCTCTCTTGCTCGCTAACTCCCCCTGTCTCTAGGACATCGAAAGGGGAAGAGTGATGATCAATCTCTTGATTTCCCTTCTCTCATTTATCAGCGACCGATCTTTTACTTCTTCTTTTCTTCCTCAACTTCTTTCTCCTTCTCTCTCGTTGTTCTTCTTCTTCTCTGCTCTGCTGAAGTTCTGTCGAATAAGACACAGAACGTCTTGTTCTTGTCGTCTGGAATAGTGGGATCTTCATCATCTTCATCTTCATCCTCATCCTCCAGGATAAGAATTCTTTTCCTCTTTTTCGAAGAAGCACTAAATGCCTTCTTTCCTTTTCCTTTTGAAGCGGTGATTTGGAGATTTCACTTTGAATTTCTCCATTGCCTTAGAAAGTTCTTGCGAGACGCATCTTCATTAACATTTTCAACCCTACCACCATCTTATCACACGGTCGAACACAAAAAGTATGTGGCGGTTCAATATTCAGATGTCTGAAGATCTTGGTCACTGCACAGGATAAGGCAATTGTCCTTTGTCTTTTGACACGAGTTCGTACATATGGAAAAGAATAGTGTGCGGGAGAGAGAACTTCCGTCCCGAGTTGATCGCATACATCAACTTTGCTTCGAAAGAGACACGAAGTCTTTGAAGTAGACTTAGGTCTTAGACAATTGATCACAATCTTGTGAAGCACAATGTTGATAGCGTTCATTCTTGAATAGATAATTTTCTTATCTACATCCCTATCTTTGACAAGATCCGAGTAGTTCGAGCAGGTGAGACTTTAATTGGGAGATAGCGTCCCCGTTCAACTCCAACTATGTCTGCCAACATATTCACATCTACCACATAGACTTTGTCTCGAACACTGAATGAAATTCTATTCGCATCCAAAAAGCTAAGATTTGAATAGAAATAAGCGGTCGAGATGATCATACCCGTCTTGTAGAGTCGGAGCGAGAAAGTCTCAAGTTGAAGCAAATTCAACTTCTCTCTTAGGTTCAAGTTGATGGAATCCGGGAAGTCAAAATCGACACTTCTAGGGTTGATTACCCCTCTTTTCAAAGTGATGTAATACACTTTTTCTTGATCCTTGGATTTAAACAAATCCATCCGATTTCCTTTCGCCTTTGCCGCCACACCCATTCTAGGTTCAAATTCAAGGAACATTTTGTCATCATCATTCGCGTCAATCAGATTTTGTCACGGCATACGAGGATCTCTTGGAATGTTCGCAAGAGCTTCCTCTCGCTTTTCCTTTTGGGGCAATTCCCCATTCCTCCATTTTCTTCAGAAAAAAGATACTCATTCCCATAATTTTTGTCCTTAAGGAAGTCATCTATGTAGTTCAATGGAGTACCCTGTGCTTTTCAATGCACAATAAAGTTTATACAAAAAGGAAGGCTTTTGAACTCTTTCTGGGTCGGCATCCTCGATTATCTCTTCTTCCAGTTATGACTTTCACTTTGTGGGGGGGAGATGCTGAATGACGTGGAGGAGAGCGAATCGGACTTTGTCGGCGACAGATAAGTCTTCTTCCTCGGTGAGATCGAAATGAGTCGGTCCCTTCTTCATTCTTTGTGGTCCCCCGTTCGCGATTCTTGATGATTTCCTTGAAGACGACATCTTTCTTTGTCTATTGGAGGATTCCTTCACTTGCTTTCCCAAGAAAAATGACCACTTTCTCGACGATGAACAAAGAGTAGAAACAGATATCGAGAGAAGAGTGCTTTTTAGGGTTTTGAAGATTTGGGAAAGAAAAACTGTATATATATATATAACTTAGTTTTTGAAAAGGGAAGTTCAATCGGTGCAATGGAAAGTGAACGATTACTTCTTTTCAAAATCTATAACTGCCAAAATTATTAAACAAAAGATCGTACCTTTTCGACTAAATGACAATTAGTACCTTTTAGAAGAAATACAACTTACGTCTTTATCCACGAATGTCCGAGTCTCGGGACTTAGAGTCTAAGAGATCGAGTCTTTAGAGTTGGTGAGTCTCTAGACTTTAACTTCTTCAAGCTTCAAAATGTTGAGTCTTGAGCGGATAAAGTCAAACCGATTCTTCTCCAAAGGCTTTGTGAATATGTCTCGCTAGTTGACTTTTTGAATCAACAAATTGGATCGAGATTTCTCCATTTTGAATATGATCTCTAATAAAGTGATGTCGAATCTCAATATGCTTTGCTCTTGAATGAAGGATTGGATTTTTGGTGAGATTTATAGCACGGGTGTTGTCACATCTGATTTCGTGCATGAGTCT
Source organism: Eucalyptus grandis (assembly GCF_016545825.1). NCBI lineage: Eukaryota > Viridiplantae > Streptophyta > Magnoliopsida > Myrtales > Myrtaceae > Eucalyptus > Eucalyptus grandis. The sequence goes on along the minus strand of NC_052619.1, from coordinate 64,908,876 downwards.
TCAATGCCAAAGTCTTGTAGCTGTTGTTTTATCCATAGAATTTGCGAACAGCGAGCTTCCAAGAGCTACATACTCGCTTCGTTGTTGAAAGAGCTACGGTGCTTTGTTTCCTCGAAAACCAAGACACCGTTCTGTTTCCAAGTAGTTGACAAGTTCCAGAAGTGCTCTTTCTATCGATTCCCGCAACCGGCCGGATCGCATCCGAGTATCCTAGAAGATTAAAGTCTCCCTTCTTTGGATACCAAAGACCGATGCTTGAAGATGAAGCAACGTATTTGATAATTCGTTTCACGGCACCGAGATGTGATTCTCTAGGATCGATTGAAACCTAGCACGAGATACAAACACCGAACAAAATATCAGGTCTAGAAGCGTGTAAGATAAAGAAGTGAACCGATCATGCTTCGTACAGCTTTTGATCTATTTTCTTCCCTTCTTCATCCTTGTCTATCTTTCGAGAACATGACATTGGTATGTCGATCTTTTTGCATTTTTCCAATCCAAACCTTTTGACAAGATCATTCGCATATTTTTCTTGATGGATGAAAGTTCCTTCCTTCATTTGTTTCACTTGGAGTCCAAGAAAGAATGTTAATTCTCCCATCATACTCATTTCAAATTCATCCCGCATAGACTTAGAAAATTTCTTGCAAAGACTTTCATTAGAAGATCCAAAAATAATGTCATCAACATATATTTGAACAAGTAAAAAGTTTTTGTTTTCCTTTTTGATAAACAAAGTAGTATCTACTTTACCTTTGACAAAACCATTTTGTAATAAAAACTTACTTAATCTGTCGTACCAAGCTCGAGGTGCTTGCTTTAGACCATACAGAGCCTTTTCGGTCCAAGCGAGTCGGCTTCTTTGGGTCTTCAAATCCGAGCGGTTGTTCCACATAAACTTCCTCATGGATAAATCCATTTAGGAAAGCACTTTTGACGTCCATTTGGAATAACCTGAAATTTTTGTAACAAGCAAACGCAAGTAATAGACGAATAGCTTCTAACCTTGCAACGGGTGCGTAAGTCTCGTCATAGTCTATTCCTTCTTCTTGCGTATACCCTTTGGCCACGAGCCTTGCTTTGTTTCGTACGACTTTTCCTTTTCGTTCATTTTGTTCCCGAATACCCATTTGGTTCCAATAATGTTTTACCTTTTGGTTTAGATGTCAATTCCCGGACATCATTGATGTTGAACTGTCTAAGCTCTTCTTGCATAGCTTCGATCCAGCTTTCATCAGATAAAGCTTCTTCTAAGCTTTTTGGTTCAATTTCAGAGATGAGAGCCACAGCACTAGATTCTTCATGCCTTTTTGATCTGGTGCGGATTCCTTCATTAAGTTCGCCAATAATAAGATCTTTGGGATGACTGGATTTGTGTTTCCAGTTGCCAGGTTGATGATCTCTTTCTTTATTTGATTCTCCATGAGCGTCTTGATGATGGACTTCCGAAATCGAGATGCTTCTTGAGATGTAGACATTTGAAGATCTAGAGCGGATTCGGTCTCATCGTACCGAGTCCGGCTGGATTCATCTTGCACCGAGTCTTGGAATTTGACATTCATTGATTCTTCCACATCGGCTTTTTTATTGTAGACTCGTAGGCTTTGCTTGATGTAGAATATCCAAGGAAGATGCCTTCATCTGATCTTTCTTCAAACTTACCAACTCGATCATTTGCATTTTTCAAAATAAAGCATTTGCAACCGAACACATGAAAGTATGAAACAATAGGCTTCTTACCTTTGAACAATTCATAGGGGTTTTATCAAGAATAGGTCTTAAAAAGACTCTATTTATAATATAGCAAGCAAGTTGAAACTTGACTTCAGCCCAAAATCGTGAAGAAATTTTACTTTCAATTAAAAGTGTTCTAGCCATTTCTTGAAGAGATCTATTCTTTCTTTCCACAACTCCATTTTGCTCTGGAGTATACGGAGAGGAGAACATGTGATTAACACCAGATTTATCACGAGAATCTCGTAAAATCTTGATTTTCAAATTCACTTCCATGATCTGTTCTTATACTAGAAATAGCACATCCTTTTTCATTTTGAATCTTTTTAGCAAACTTTTCAAAGTACGAAAAGGTTTCGATTTGTTTGCTAGAAAATATACCGGGTAAAACGAGAGTAATCATCTACAATTACTAGACAATATTTCTTACCTCCAATGCTCGGGTTCTTGTTGGTCCGAAGAGATCCATATGAAGCAAGCGTATTACATGATTAGTAGATACATGATTTATTTGTTTAAATGAATTTCTTACCTCGCTTTCCCGAGAATGCATGGAGTACATAAGTCGACTTTTGGTATGGCAGTTTAGGTAGACCTCTAACAAGCTGCTTTGAAGAGATTTTGGCTAATTGCTTCTTGTTGATATGGCCAAGCTTTCTATGCCATAGAATTGCTTCATCTTGAATTGAAATTAAGCATTGTTCTTCATTTGGCTTTACATCAAGGAGGTAGATGTTTCCATGCCTTCGACCCATGAAAGACTGAGTCGAATCTTTGCTAATTCAGAACAAATGCCTTCTTGAAAGAAGATCTTGTAACCTTGAGTATCACACAATTGGCTAATTTGAGTAGATTGTAGTTGAGTCCTTCCACTAGAGAGACATTGCTTATTGTGAGATTTCCAATTTTCGCAATTCCGAATCCCACAATACTTCCTTTGCTATTTCCTCCGAATGAAACTTTTCCACCATTCACTTTAATAAGCTTTATGAAACACTCGAGTCTCTGTCATGTGTCTTGAGCATCCGCTGTCAAGATACCACTTTACCTTCTTTTGACAGAGACCCGCATTCAAAAAAAAAAAGAGTCTCAAGCTTTCTTTGGTACCCAAATTTTCTTGGGTCCTTTCATGTTAGTAGGATAAGCATTATTAGGCCATACTCTCTTCACTGAGGCTTCCAAACCATAGGACACTCTTTTTCAAAATGATCCCGATTGTTACACTTAGAACACCTTAAAGCATTTCGACCTACGGGCTTTACAAAAACTCTTTTGAAATGATTTTTATAAGCCTCTTTCGATGGTCTTTTCTTAATTCTTTCTTTTACTTTCGGAAAATCAATCAAAGGGATTGTTTCTTCTGTCATACCTAGACCCGACTTATTAAAGTAAGGTCTTTGGATTGAAAGAACTTTTTCAAGTTTTTCGGACCCTATTGAAAATTTCTTTGAAATATTTGATAAATCAGTTTTTAAGAAAGCATTTTCTTTTGAAAGATTGTCTTCACTCTCTTTAAGAGTAGAAACATTCAAGTCTAAATTTTTACCTTTTCTTCTAAAATGATTTCCTTTTGTTTTAAAACGAGTTTTCCTTTTTAAGTTCGGAAATCCTTTTAAGAGAAGTCTTAAGACTAAAACATAACTCATTAATATATTTAGAGACTTTGACAGGGATTTTATAATTGCTTACCTCAAATTCACTGCCCGAGTCGATCCAGTCCGAGTCCGATTGCGCCATTAGACACAGTTGGCATATTCCTCATCACTCTCTTCACACTCGTATCGCTCCGGTTTCGGCTTTAAGAGCTTTTCGAAATTTCTCAGCTTTTCCTCTTTTCTTTTTCAGAAGAGGACGGTTGGAGTCGATGTGTCCCTTCTTTTTACATTCGAAGCAAACTACTTCTTTGTTTGGTTCCTCATCATCAACGAGACTTGGTCTGCTGTCTCGAGAACTTTGTTTCTTTGGGATAAACCTTCTGCCTTTTCTATTCAGTTTTCTGAATCTTCTTATCATGAGGGCGAGCTCCTCATCATTCATATCATCTTCAGAATCTGCATCATCGTAATCATCATTTGATTTCGGTGCAATAGATTTCTTACCTCTTGGATCTTCGTCTTCATTAATTCGTTCCACTTCGTAAGACCGAAGAGTTCCAATCAGTTCGTCTACTGAGATAATGGCATGATTCTTTGCGTCTCTCTTATTGAAGTCTTTATATGATTCCAATCCTTGGAGAGTCACGTAGAAGCTTGTTCACCTTCATGGGATCAGAAATTTTTTGTCCTTGGTTCTCAAGACCATTGACAATATCTCGTAAAACGACTAAACATGTCGGTTATAGATTCTCCTGGTTTCATTTTGAAGGATTCATATTGACCAAGAAGAATGTTAATTCTGGTCTCCTTCACTCGATCTGTTCCTTCATAAGTGATATGTAACTGTCCTGAGACTTCTTTTGCTGTGACACAAGAAGATATTCTGTTATATTCAGTTGGTGACAAAGCACAATATAAAGAATAAATTGCTTTAGCATCAAGTGCTTGTCTCTTGTTTATTTCTTCTTGAGACATTCCGCTGGTTTCAACGGTTTCTTTTCCTCTTTCGGTGTTTGATGCAGCAGCAATAGTGATTCCTTTTTCCACTACGTCCCATTCCAGAGGATCCTTTGATCGTAGGAAAGCTTTCATCTTGTTCTTCCAGATGTTGTAATCCTTTCCATCGAAGTAGGGAGGTCTGGTATTGCTTTGCCCCTCCATCGGCCCGGGTGCTAGCATACTAGCCATGGATCTTTTACTCGAAGTAAAACACTTCAAACAAAGTAAGAACACAGCTCGATACCAATTGAGATAGCTAGTACGAGTACCTAGAGGGGGGTGAATAGGTATACAAAAAAAATTTCTCGATGTTTGCACGATATTTAAACAATTAGAGACTTTGCAACAGTTGAAAATTCAATCGCAAGGCGAGTAAGGGAAAGAGAGAATTGAACACTCGTTTATAGTGGTTCGGCTTGATTCAAGCCTACGTCCACTCTTCTGCACTGACAGCCGATTGGCTGGATTCCACTATGATCAAAGAGTTGTTACAGTGTTGATCTTCCTTGATTTCTAGGTGTAGATGATCTACCACACTTGCTCAAGGCGTCACCAAGTATAAACACTCTCAGTATACAATTTCGCTCGTCTCAACTAACAATCAAAGGATCTTCGACTACTGGAATTTTTCTATCGATCACACACTTAAAACAACTAGAACGTCTTCCTTTTATACTCCTTCATGCCATCATAGCCGTTGGCACTTACCAAAGGAATTCCTCCAATCTACCCGTTGGACGGAATCAATCAAGAAGATCATCCGAGCTATATAAGGAATCTGATGATAGCCCATCAATCCTGTTCGCCCATACAATCAGGATCTCGGTTTCAAGAATAGAATAATCCAAGATTATTTCGTCGACCATCGGATCTTCAATCGTTCTTAGATAAGATATAAAGAATCCGAAATGATTATCCAACCAAAGAATCTATCCCAGAGGATAGGATCAAATCCTCAATCATAAACCTCGACTTTGGATTTCCTTCAACACCGGATTAGAAAGACCTGTCGGTGAGAATAACTTTGAGTCTTGAGTCTTGAGTCTTGAGTCTTGAGATAACAGAGTCTTGAGACTATAAAATCTTGAGACTTTAACTATCGATATCCAGACTTAGACTGATAGAAATGTTTTGTCAGCTTCAAAATATTCTGGAAAGATTTCTCCAACAGTTGCCGAGACTTCATATAAAAAAAAAAATAAAAATGAAAACTAAAAAAAAAATTAATTGTCCACGTAAACGCCGACCGTTTGACGTGACATTGCTAGTGTCCACGTCAATGATTTTCCAATCAAAATATGTCGAAATGACTAAATTGGCAAATCATCTAAAGTTTCGGGACTAAATTGGTTAAATTGAAATATTTATAACTAAACTGGCATAAATTCAATAAATTTAGGATTTTTTTTTTATAGTTTTCCCAAATGCATGGAGTTTGCAATCTTCAATCATTCTATATTAACTACCCACTTATTTTAATCGAGAAGATATGTTAGACATTATAGGGTACATGTGACAATTGAGATTTATTTCTTTGTAGATGAAAAAAAACTAAGAGATGAACCTTTTCTCTTTGTATTGAGTCAATGCTCTCTTTTTCATTTCATAGAGAGAGGTAATATCGATGACAAAGCCCATAATAAAGGCTGCCATCACAGCTCTCTTCTCCACTGTCGCCGCCACCATCCCGGCAACCCTCACTATCTTGAGACTTGGGCTGTTCCTGTGGCCCCAACACTTTCTTCGCTGTGTCCGAGATCATCAGCATCATGATCGATCTCTGCAACGCGAAGAAGCACGAGTTGCCGGAGTTCCAAGTGTTCTTAAGTGATCTCCCGGGGAATGACTTCAACACCCTCTTCAGCAGCTTCTTACCGAGATTCCAAGAGTAGCTAAGTGAGCAAATGAAGAGCAAGTACGGAGCATCAGCGGCATTGGCATGCTTCTTCAATGGCGTTCCCGGTTCGTTCTGCGGGAGATTGTTTGCTCGGGAGAGTTTGCACTTCATTCATTCTTCGTACAGCCTCCACTGGCTGTCTCGGGTATTTTTTTTTGGCATTTATACTTTCTTTGTACAGCCTCCACCGACTGTCTCGGGTAATTGTTTTGGCCCATAGTTCATTTGCTAACAACCTCATTCATACTCTCTCTCTCTCTCTCTCTCTCTCTCTCTCTCTCTCTCTCTCTCTCTCTCTCTCTCTCTCTCTCTCTCTCTCTCTCTCTCTCTCTCAGGTTCCAAGAGGGCTAGAGGAAAACAAAGGCAACATATCCATGGCAAGATCGAGCCCTCCGAGTGTGCTTAGAGCATATTACGAGCAATTTCAAAGGGACTTCTCAACATTCTTGGAGTGTCGCAGGCAAGAGTTGGTAATGGGAGGGCGTATGGTTTTGACCTTCCTGGGTCGAAGAAGCGACGATCCTTCAAGCGAAGAGCATCGCCAATTTTGGGAGCTCTTAGCTATTGATCTCAATGAGATGATCACTGAGGTAAGCAAATTAAAAAGATCAAAGAAGTACTTGAATGGTCGCGGACACATTAGACATGAGGTAGTTTTTCTTATTGCTCATGGTAAAAATTGTACTATACTTCCGTTGAACCCGGTAAGTGTTGTTAGTCCTCTAGGAATATCGTTTATTTTCGCACTCCGAGACCAATCATAACCATCAATTAGAAAACGGGAGAATTACCAAAAAAGTCCTAAACCTATTGCAATTGTGCCAATTCAGTCCTAAACTTTTTTTTTTTGGCCAATTTAGTCATAAACCTTTTACAGTTGTGTCAATTCAGTCCATCCGGCCAAAATTAGCTGGCCGGTGCGACGTGGACCGGCGAACGCCGACGTGGTATTTTTAAATATTTTTTTTTTTTTTCGAATTTTTAATATTTTTTTGGAATTTTTATTTCTTTTTATTTCTTTTTTTTTTTTCCATCATCTTCTTCGCCTCGATCGGCCGGAGGCGCCGGCCGAGGCGAGGGCCGGCGAGGTTAGCCTCGCCGGCCAATGGCGAGGCTCGCCTCCGCCGGCCGAAGGCAAGGGCCGGCGAGGGCGAGGCCCCGCCAGATCTGGCGAGGTCAGCCTCGCCGACCGCTGGCGAGGGTGAGGCCTCGCCAGATCTGGCGAGCTCGGCCCTCGCCAAGGTTGGGGCGGAGGCGGGGAGGCGGTCGACCAGGCGAGGAGAGGGAATCGGGGGGAGGCGAAGCCGAGCTGAGGAGACGACCGGACGCCCGATCTGAGGGCCAGTCCAAGGGACGTCGGCTTTTGCATCGCTCGGTTGCAAGCGAACGCCACCATTGACGCCGAGGTTCGGTTGACGGAATCTAAGAGCTTCGCGACTATCGGAATCAAGCGAGCCGTTCGTTCCGGTGGGGCGAATCGGGGGAATTCGGCGTAGGGACTCGTCTTCTTCGTAGTGGCGTGCGAGGGCGTCCGGTCGTCTCCTCAACTCGGCTCCGCCTCCCCCGATTCCCTCTCCCTGCCCGGTCGACTGCCTCCCCGCTCTGCCGCTTCTTCTCTTCAAGGTCTCTCTCTCCCTCCCCGTCTCCGCCCCAGCCTTGGCGAGGGCCGAGCTCGCCGGATCTGGCGAGGCCTCGCCCTCGCCAGCGGCTGGCGAGGCCGAGCTCGCGAGACGGCGGGGCCTCACCCTTGCCGGCCCTTGCCTCCGGCCGGCGGGGCGACCCTCGCCATTGGCCGGCGAGGCGACCTCGCCGGCCCTCACCTCCAGCCGACGCCGGCCAGCCGGGAAGTGAAGAAGATGATGGGAAAAAAAAAAAAAAAAGAATTAAAAGTTCGAAAAAATATTTAAAAATGTCACGTCGGCTTGGCCGGCCAATTTTGGCCGGATGGACCGAATTGACACAACCGTAAAAGGTTTAGGACTAAATTGGCTAAAAAAAAAAAAAGTTTAGGACTGAATTGGCACAATTACAATAGGTTTAGGACTTTTTGGTAATTCTCCCATTAGAAAACAAAAAACAATGGGGGTAATGGTTACGGTTAATGATTATTCCTGATTCTACTGTACCTAAAGTACCTGTTAGATAAGCTCTAGCTATAGTTTTTGCATGAATTCTTTGAAAGAAAGCAATAGTGCAGTTTGGAAATCCTACATATTTAATCCGATTTCTCATCCTTATGAATTTTTTCAACAAAATCAGAGTACGAGAGACAAATTTATTAGGTATTTTAATTAAGTCCACACTCGGTCCGTGTTAGGCATGGTGTAAAAAATGGAATGCACATTTTAATACTAGGAAACAACACGTGACATATCAGCAGTATGCAATAGTTGCACAGCCAATTAAATAAACAAGTAGATATGACTTCTTCTTCTTCTTTTTGTCAAATTAACTATGACTTTTATTAGGATATTATACTGACAACTTATTGCCATTGTTTCTTATTTTCAGTATAAAGATCTAACATACTAAGCCTATCATTGATGTAGGGACTCGTAGGAGAAGAGAAACTAGACTCCTTCAACGTCCCTTATTACCCACCCTCACCAGAAGAAGTAAGAGGTCGAAAAGCAAGGGTCATTCTCAATCGATTGCTTGGAGGTGTTCGAAGTGAATCGGGATGTATTTGAGAAGGATTTCAACCTAATGTTGTCTCAGAGGAAGCAGTAAACAGTATGGTTGGGTGCCTAAGAGCCATAGCCGAGCACTTGCTTGTTTTCACTTTGGTAAAGAGATCATCGATGAGGTTTTCAAGAGGTTTAGGGCTAAACTTGGCGACCACTTGTCCAAGGAAAAGATAGCACTAGTCAATATCACAATCTCACTGAAGAAAGTTACCTAGATAAATTGCAAAAACTCACAAATAAATACATTACAGATGTATGTACTTCTGTAGTGAAGTTGAAATAAGAGTGCCATAATTATGTTTACTATAGTTTGAAGGTGTGGCCGTTTCACTTGTATTGCTTCTAATGTCGTATCTTGAAAAAGAAAATGCAAGAGACGTGCACATGTTTTTCTTTTTTTCGGAGGGGGGGTCAAAAGAGACTCGCAAGTTGAAGGGATTGACATTTGGAATTTTCTTTCAAGGAATTTTCTTTTTCGTATATCCCCCATAACGCATCGGTTCAATTAAGTGAATTTGGTGTTTTCTTGATTTTTCCTTTTATGGAAGTAAAATTTCCATCCAGAGATATCTGAATGAATAAACATGAATTACTCAAACCCGAAATTAGAAACTCAACAGGAAGAGTTTCACAATAATGTCAACAAAACATATGAAAGGTTTTATTCCAATATACAGTGGTTATACCATCAAATTAGATTGAAAAAGAAAATTAATTTAAAGGCACATACATTGCTGATCATTGTGATTTGAAATTACAACTCGTATTCACCAAATCAATTGAGCTGAAAAGAACTTGAACAATATCTATTATTCTCGGCTTCTCTAGGTTAGTAGACTCTAATTTCCTCAAACAACAACAGCACTACACGATATAGGTTAGTAGACTCTAACTTGCCTCAAGTCCTGCGACGTTGATGGCGAGGGGGTGGTGCGGCGGTGCGGCAGCTGCGGCTCGGTCAGAACGGCTGGATCGGCGCGACAGGGATGGCGGCTGCTCGTGCACGGCGAAGGGGACGGTCCCTTTCTCCCTCTCTCGCTCTCGCGCGATTCCTCTCTCTCGGTTTCTCTCTCTCGCGCTCGCTGCTCGCTGTTCTCTCTCTCTCTTTTGCCGCTCTCCCTCACTCTCTCTCTCTCGGTTTTGCTATTCCCGTCACTGGTTTTGTTGACCAAAACCAGTCAACAAAAAGGAAAGCTTCAGCGGCAGAAGGAGGCGAGGACGGGTGGATGGGAACGTGGCTTGCATGCTGTCCCGGACGCTCTCTCCACTGGCCACCGAAGAGGGAGATAGAAACGTGGATCCTTGGCGTGGCTTCTTCGACCGAAGAGAAGCCGTTCTTCTGCGTTGACGGCATGAGTCAACAGGGGCGATCCCGGTGGCAGCATGGGAACATCGAATGCTGGGGAAAGCACGGGCCACCATCTGTCCTCTCCATGCACGAGCGTGATTCCACATGGTTGACTAATTAAGTCAACACTTTTTCCCTTCGGTGGCAGCAGCTCACGTGCGGTATGTGGCTTCAAGAAGGAAAGGATGCATGGGTCAACTCTCTCATCTTTGGTTGACTCCTTCATACGTAGACCTTCAATTGTTGCGTGTGCATTGCGTGGGCTTCATTTGCTCGAACGGCGTGGCTTCTCCTTGATCAACTTCTCCATTTAGTTGACCCCGAATTTGTTTCCGGTTGCCACCTCGCATGCTGCATGCAGGACGTGGCCTTTGCTGGCCGTTCGAAGCTATTCACGCCTCCTCCTCCGGTCAACAATTTCTTCAATTGTTGACCATCACAAAGACGTGGACGTGGGCTGCATGGGGTCAAAGGGTTTGCATGGTTGACCGGCCAAGGAAAGAAAAGAAAACGCGGCCATCGGTGAGACCGTTCGCTGGGCTATCCAAGGAGAAAAATCGTGCATGAAGCTGTGTTAGTCCGCGGTCCTTTGCAGGGTAAACGGTTGGGAGTTGTGTGAGGGAACGGGGAAGGTCTTCAACAATTTCTGTCGTAAACTTTCACGTACACATGGCCATTGCGGGCTACGGGCCTTCAGCTCGGTCAATTGGCGAGGCCGCTCGAGACTAATATCGGACGTGTGCAAGCCGTGCATGGGAAATTTCTCTTCGAAAGTTGATGTTTCGGAACAACGGGTGGTGATGAAATGATGGCCTAATGCTATACCGACGATGACAATGACGAAATAGTGTCTGCAAATGGTGCCAATGATGAAGTTTGTTGATACTCCCGTCAACTCGTGACAACCCATTACTTATTTGAGATCTGATGAAAACCCGAATGCCACAAAATCATCCAAAAAGTCTCAAAAATATTATATTGTAACCAATTCAGTCATAAACTTTCAATTTGATCAATTTAATCTTGACCATTTTGACAATTTACAAATGTAGTTATTACAATTAATTTTAGCTAAAAATAGCTTATGTGGATGCCCGCCACCCTATGTGATATAGTCGAGCCAACGTAAACAATTTTGAAAATTTTCTCATCTTTTCTAATTTTTTTCTTTTATTTTATTTCCTTTTTATTTGTTTTCCTTATTTCCTTCTACTAGCCTACAACCTCACCGGCCACTGGATGCGATGCTATGAGACCTCATTGTGGCCAAGGAGGGCTGCATCGCCCTCGTTAAGTTTGGGCCACACAAGAGGGAAAAAGTACTAAAAAAATCATAAACCTATTATATTGGTACAAATTTAATCATAAACCTTTCAATTGAACTAATTCAGTCCTAAACATTTTCTCATTGGTACCAATTTAGTCCATTTAGCTAATTTTCGCTAGCCGGTGCTAACATGGATGTCTGCCGATGGCCGAATATTAGCATTGATCGGACACGACATGACAATTTTTTAATAATTTTTAATTTTTTTGAATTTTTATTAATGTTTTCTTTGTTCTTTTTCTTTTCTTTCTCCTTTTCTTGTCTCTCTTCTTCCTCTTGAACTTTCTTTATGGTGGCCAGTGAGCCTCCCGCAAGGGTCACAAGGCGAAGGTGGCCTCGTCAATCATAGGCAACATTGGCCTCACCTAGATCGGGCAAAGCCGCCTCACCTGCGGCCCTAGGCGAGGGCTTCACAACCCTTACCAAGTGGCCGGCAAGCCTTGCCGGACACTACAAGGAAAGTTCAGAGAGGAAGAAGAGAGTAAAGAAAGGAAAAAAAAGGAGAAAAAAATATAAAAAATTATAAATAAAATAATATATATATTTCAAAATTGTCATGTTAGCATTCGATTGGCGTCACATCAATAAGCACTAGACAAACTTGACCGAATGGACTGAATTGGTACCAATGTAAAAAAATTTATAATTAAATTGATTCAATTGAAAGGTTTAGTACTAAATTAGTATCAATGAAATAGGTTTACAACACCCACCAATTCAATCATAAACTTTCAATTTGACCAATTTAATTTTGAACATTTTGACAATTTACCAATGTGGTTATTACAATTAAATTTTAGCTGAAAATAGCTAACGTGGACATCCGCCATCCTATGGACACAATTAGCGCCGACATAAACAATTTTGGAAATTTTCTTTTCTTTTCTAAATTTTTATTTTATCCTTATTTCCTTCCACTGGCCCACAACCTCGCCTGCCATTGGACGAGGGGCTGTGAGCCCCCGTTGTGGCCAAGAAGGGCTGCACCGCCCTTGTTAAGTTTGGGCCACATGAGAGTTGGCGAGGAGGGGGTGTCCAGACCCTCGCCTGTGGCCAACAAAGCAAGCCATTGCCGAGGCTATGGAACAACAGAGGGAAATAGGAAAAAAAAAAGAAGTTAAAAGAAATGGCACAAATTATTCATGTCAGAGCAGATTATGCTCATTTAACGTGTCAATAATTTCTGGCAATATTAGGTTTAGGACTAAATCGGTTGCATTTAAAAAAAATTGGATAATGATCCCTTGTGTGCTTAGCCCTATAGACAAGTCAAGCTACTCATGAACAAACTATTCAACTCGGATTCAGTTTCAAATGCTTTAGCAACTTGAGTATTTGATTGGATGAGGCTAAGCTCAAACATACTTGATTGGACCTTGTCACAAGGTTCATAATAGTACTTATTTGACCCTCCAACATTTTGTCTTCAGAAAAAAATGGAAAAAGTCATTTCGATTCTTAATATTATGAGAAAATTTTTGAATAATTTCATAATTTTATATTTGTACCTTTTTTTTTTTACAAGTTTTAAGTTATTAACATCAAATAAAGCCGGATATTAATGTTTTAAAAAATGTTACTAATAAGAAATAGCCCTCTTAAACACAAACCACATGTCACAGTAAAGCTTAAATTCAAAATTTAATTCGCTAATTGAACTGGCTCGAGCTTATAAATCATTTTGTAATTTTGCTCTTTGATGAATTGGTAGTTTTGCTGCATTCTCAGGGATACATTCGACAATATAAGCTGATCTTTGGGTTTTGTGGTTAGGTCTCAACTTCATAAAACAACTTGATTATCTCAATATCATCATTGGGATTGGCTCTAAAACCTTTATGGATCTTGTTAGTTTATACCTTATGATTAACAATGCTAGCTTTGCTTCGCTTAAATATATCATAAGACTTGCGCTATCACTTAAAGTTTCGAAGTGCAACATAATTTTCGGGAAGGAAATTGTTGCTAACTAGCTTGCTAATTTTGGAAGTGATAAGGGCTTGGACATTAGATTCTTTTCATTATCTCCTAAATAGTTACTTCTTATCTTATAAGGGTGGGCATGGTTCCCCAATTGAATCATGAACTAGACTGAACCAACCATGACAATAGGTACAGTTTCAAGTTATGATGGAAATCTTAGTTCTGGATTCCATATTTTTGGAACATGTATTGTGGAGTTCAATTGCCAATTCCCGGTTCCTAAGTGGGACCAAACCAAATTGAAAATCGAGAATCAAGAATAGGAGAACTGGACCAGGAAGCAGACATGAAAAGGCTAGGTATATGAATGTTTGCTCTAATTCCAATACCCTTATTGCATGTATCTCTTTCTAGACGCAAGGATGTGAAAGTAAAATGCTCACCCCGTGGTCTAAAGATCCAAACCAGACTGGAACAGATTTGTTTGTGCATTCATGCTTGATTTGATTGGCAAAAGGAGTGATCTAGTGGTATGACTTCTGCTCCAATCCATTCACTCCACAAGATTAGTGTGGGTTTTCCTCTTCCCTGGCTCATCACACTCTGGTTCCAACTTGCATTCTAAAAGAGTAAAAACAGTTACGGTCAAGTTCTACTTTTGATGACCGAAAACAAAGATTTTAAATATTTCGACTTTCAATTAATATCCAGGTCGATTTTCCAATCGAATTTTACTTGTGTGAAATCTTCATCATCGTCTATAGATTACAACACTTTGTCTTCCTCTCCCTAGATTCTCCAACATCATGGGAAGTAAGGGGAGAAGATTATCAGGCAGGAGAGCCTGTGCAAGGTCTTCCATTATATTTAGGGAAGATTATTGCAAAAAGCATGCATCTCCAATTTATATGTGGAACAAGCAATATTAGTAGTGCCCGATTTTCCACTTGATGTAAAGCCCCAACCGTGGGAATAGTGAATTGGACAACAACATTCGAGACTAGTTAAAAGCAAAAGGCCTTGCCTATATCAGTGGGAACTACGCATGCATCCTCAAATATATGCGGTGAGGTCTTTTAATAACTATTTTAGTTTAATTAAAATTAATTATAATTTAAAACTCTTATTATTTTGTAATCAACTATGTTTATTGTTTCTTTAGATTTCAAGTGGTTAGAATTTGGAGCGATTTTTTTTATGAATGATTGAGGACTAAAGTTCTATAATTTAGATTTTTGTCACGTGTTTGAATTTCTTATTATTTATTTTATTGTATGTGTCCATATTTTATGGATTGTTGCTATTGACAAATAAATATTTTTTTTTTATTGCATTCACTTTCATTCGGTTTAACAAAAAATGAAACAAAAAAAACTGTAGAAAAAAATGAAACAAAAAAGAACAAACTAATCAATTCTCACCCTAGAACCGATTGATAGGTTTCATGCACGGTATGCTAAGTATCAAGGTATGTAGGGTAAATTTAAAAACTAGAGAACCGGGTTCGACAGGTAGGTTAGAGATCAAATGTGAAATTGCTCACTCCTTAATATTTTATTAGGTGATAGAATAGGGATAGTATTGAACTAGTCTAGTGGTTATTTGGAGCTGAGTTGATGAACGACTCCCACGGTCTTTCTCACCCCCAAAACACACAAAAGAACAAAGAGGACACTTCGATCCCTCTTTGAAAACAGCGTTTAGATTTGCATTGCATTCAAGATTCTTCATTTGGAACTTCTCTCGGCAGCCAATCGCCGAAAGGCATTAATCCGCTCTCTTCAAGAAGTTAAAAAAAAATGAAGAGAGAGAGAGAGAGACAGAAAATTCCGGCACAAAAAGAAAGAAACTTTCGGATTTCGACATGTCGATTAATTTTGGCCTCTACTCGCTGTAAGTTACCCCCGTTTCTCTGCTCCCGCGTTAACCCAAGATGCCCGGCTCTCCCACTATCGTACATTAACCAAGTTTTAGCGCTTTACCCAAGTTTCCTTCTTCTTCAAAGGTCAAACCTTTGAGGTGGAATCCCACTTTGGCGCTCGATTTCCGCTGTTCGAGATCGGCCATGGTGGGTCTGGCTCGTGCGTGCTCGCTCGTGGGAAAGGCAAAGTCTTGAGTTGAAGGCACATGGCTGAGACCATGAGAGCTGCTTCTTACGGAAGTGGTGGTGGTGCCAGCGGCGAAGATATTAGGATTCTTGAACAGGAAGGTTTTATTGATGGATCGGCTGGTGGTTCGGAATCGACCCTTAATCATCTCGTTGGTGCCTTCTCCGTTTGGTCTTTTACGTTTAGAAAATATGCTGATTTTGTTGCCTTTTCTTGCAAAATTTACAGTTTGAGACAGCGTGTGCTGTGTGCTAGGAATTTAGGAACAAGGCTTTTGATCGTTACAGTTTCTGGGTTCTTCATTTAAGCCAAGCTAGTTGCACTAGTTAGGTGGTTAATCCTGTGCTTCCCCGTTTCGTGTCTCTGTTTGCTTGAAATTTTCCGGTGATTGTACTGCCTTATTGGAGTTGAATTGTCAAACAAAGCTCTCATCAATCAAAGCCCGACTAAAGTTGGAAATGAAAATACAGTGTAGAAGAGCAAAGCTCTCCACATGCTTTGCAATGCGATGGACAACTATTTTCTTTTTCGTAAAAGAACAGCTTCTTATAGCATGATTGGCTCATCTACTCAGAAAAACTCAGAATACCATAGGCAGTCGTATACCTATCGCCCGTGTGTTAACTTCCAAGAAAATCTTTGCTGATGATTGCAGAGCAAGTGGCTCGTTGCTGACGTTTTTGGTGCCATCATTTTATTGAGGCATGATGCTGAATCTCGGTGGGCTCCCATGGGTTCGGACGTAAATAGCATGCTTTCGGTCGTACTCAAATGAATATTGAATCAAGAAAGGCCAGTGTCCACTGTTCTTTGTTTTAGCCCACGTCACCTGTATAGCTCCCACATGGAATTGGAACATAAGACTCCAAGAAAACGATGAACCCAGAAACGGAATGAACCGTACGCTAATTTGGTTCGGGCATATTAACGGATACATGGTGACCAATGAGTTGGGGAGTAAATATTGACCTGTTCCAAGCTCGAGCCCACACCCAAACTCAGGAGTACTCAACAAGCGACATTCGGATTCGACAAACCAACTCATTCAGATCAAGAACAAGAGAAATGGAGTCGACTCTCACCTCACTCAAAACAGGAAAGATCAAGCAGGGCAAAGAGGTTCACGGAATTAGCCTCCACCGTGGGGGTCACTACCCGGCCCGGAGACTATGGCTAGAGGGCGAGCCCTAGACGAATCAGGCTATAGTCGGCCGCCTTAGTGCCTCCGAGACAAGATCCTCGGGGTAAGGGCGAGCTCTCTCTCGACGCTCTCTTACTCGTTCTTACACTTGGCTCCCTCTCCAGCCTCTCTTCTTCTCTCTTTCACTCCTTCAGCGAACGCCCAGGCATCTCAAACGCTTCATCTAATTTCTTTTAAGTATGCAGCTGTAGAGCTCCCAGACATCACTTTGACTTTCTGATTAATGTATCTCCTCGCCTCATAATCCAATGGATATATTTCCTTTGACCCGCAGAACAATGGTGGGACCCTCCTCCCAGATTGGTGGCCCATCTGCGCTCCTTTGCAAGCTTCGCTTGGAGGGAGGGACATCGAAGCAGAGTTGCCGCAGAGAATTCAACGCGTCCGGACACCATCGGCGTTGCTCACCGGCGGAGAGGATGACCAAGCCGCGGGATTCGCCGAAAGCAGCGTTGACATTTCTGCGCGAGCAAGAGAGAGAAAAAGTTTGGGTCTCCAAATGAGCTCTCCCTTTCCCGCGTTCTTCTTCTCTCTCTCTTCTCTTCCGCTCCTTTCTTCTCTCCAGCAAAGCACTTCCAGCCAGCCTCCCTCTTCAGCTCCTCCAGCTAGCTAAGGATAAACGATTGCTAGCTCCATACAAATTTCACTTAAAACTTGAAACATATTCATTGGAATGAATTCTTCATTTTTTGAAACCTGAAACTTACTTTACATATTTTGAAACCTTAAACCTATATGTAAACCTTAAACCTATCCCCTCATAAGTTCCAAGGTTGATTTCAAGATTTATCCAAGTTCCACTCATACAGTTAATTGAATGATTACAATGAATTATAATTAACACTTGCTCACTAACCATAACCTATTTGTACACACACCAAAAATACGAAACATTAACAAAATAAAAGTTTCAGTTATAAAATTGAAGTTTAGACTAACCGTTCCAGGTTATATACTCATTAATGAACGCCATAAAATACCGCAAAATTGCAGGAAGAAATAAATAAATAAATAAATAAAACATAAAAACTTATTCCAAATTCCATTAACCTAAAACTTGAAACCTACCAATCGAAATAAATTATCTAATTTTTGGAATTTGAAATTTATTTTGCATAATTTTTCAACGATTCAGTTCTAGATTCCAAATTCTATTCTTTCCTTGCTGATGTTGCTTTATTTTCTATTAGCCAGCTCACCTACTCCAGAAGGCCTGGGCACGCTCGCGTCACTTGCTGGTGGCTCCTCACCCTCGCTCACGGACGGACGCCTCTTTTGCTCGGTCGCCCACGTAACTGTTGTCGCTCCCCTCTTTCAGAGACGCGAGTCTATGCTAGGGGAAGAGAAGAGAACGAGGGTTGGGCCCTGTTTTCTTTTCTTTCTTGGGATCAAACAAGGGTTTTGAAAAAAAAAATTAAAAAGAAAAATAGAGATTAGGCCTAAAGAGGATATTAGGAGCTGGGCCATAGAGGGAGGGGCTAGAGGCCGAAAATTTTGTTAAAAGAATGGGCTGGAAAAACTGGCCCACTCAATTTTTGTTACTATTTTTTTTTTTTTGCTTTTTATCTTTTTCTAAACTTTTATATTTTTGCAAAATAAACGAATATTTTAAATATTGACAAAAAATTCAGATGTCAACACTTACTGCCCATGTTTTCTAATTTTAAGGCAACATAAACACATCAAGAGGATATCGTCGCACTACCAAATTGAAGGAATGGCTTCCAATGGTGAGGATGCCTGGATTACGCACCTCCAATGTCAAATTAACAAGTTGGATGATGTTTGCACCCAAATATGTCCAATTTTTAGTTATTATCTATATGTGATGACCATTCGGAAACAACAAAAGTAGATTTGACAACCTCATATGCAACTGTCAAAAGTAGTAATGAAAAGGAAAAAGAGTGGAGAATATACCATCCGAGCATATTTGAGCATCCATGAAGGAAGCAAATTAAATGGATTGAAGATTGGTTGATATTATATGTTGCTGATGACTCGGGCGTGCATGTTGGCACATATCGACAAGTGACATGATGGCGAATTATTTTAACAAAGTTGTCAATGAGCATGTTAACTAAGGAGCAAGGTGATTGATTAAAAGGATTGCATCAAAGCGGCATGTACACCTACTAGTGGAGATCATGGAGAACGGTTACGATGAGAAGTGAACATGGAAAATTGAGGCTAGTGTATTGCATCAAGGCTTAATCTAAAGAATGGTTACAAGAGCACGTGTAAACCTGGAGAATAGTCCGACCATTGGAGAAGTGGAGGACTATTTCAAAGGAGCTTCGAAGAAGACTTGCCGACGTGGATTGAGTACTACTTCAAAGGAGCTCCAAAGAAGACTTGCTAACATGGAAACATAAGACTAAAATTTTGGAAGAAACCGCTCCCAAACAGTTATAATAGAAATGCCCATAAAAGTTCTCATCAACTAGAAAGGGACACCCTCGACAGTTAAAATGCAATATTTTATTATATTTACTTTCCTGCACTTTATTTTTCCTTAGTTATATCTTTTCAATTCTCATCTCGATTAAATTTCGACGCATATCTTTATCCCAATAATTCTCCGTCGATTCAATTCCGACATGCATCTCCATCATGAATGTCGCACCATCGATTAAATTCTAGCGCTACATCTTTGCACGTTCTCGAGATTTGTTGTCGATTAAATTCCAACATAGCTCATACACATGTATTGCTGTGGAAGTGCTTGTATTTTCAAGCCTTGTTGTTAGTTGAATTATGACACAGTTTGTATGTACAATTAGGTTCGAAGTTCAAGTAAAGGTTTACGGTTATTTCTTGTTCGCCTAGATATTTCATGTCCAGAGTTGCCACATAACCTATTTCCTTTCATTAAAAGCTAAAGAACAACTTTCAAAAAAGATGTTTCATCATAGATTAAATTCCAGCAAAACAAAGGACACGCCTGATGGGACCATTGTGGTTGATATGAGGAGATATGATGGTGAGAGCAATAAATCAACTTGATCACGACAACACTCGTAGTGACAACTCATCATCACAACCTGATAATAATAAGGTAAAAAAGTAATCAATTGCTTTATGGATGGCAGAGCAAGAACAAGGTGGAGATGTTGGTATCTCAAGACAACTCATCGATGAGCAGAGAAGACAGTTAGAGCCAAGCCTATAAGTTGGCTACCATGCGATGGTTATTGAAGAAGCACAAAAATGAATTAATTAATTGCATGATAAAATATCTCATTAATGTGATCAAGTCAATTATTGTCAATACCTCCCATGAAGTGATGAACAGGCTAGGAACATCAAGTCATTTAATTCGAGTGCAGGCAAGTCCTAATAATCTTGCATTTTTTTAAAGGTTATGCCTATCAGTAGAGGCAATTCGCTTAATCTCATTTAAGTTAACTCTAGTGGTATTAATTATGGCGATGATAAGGAGGCACATGATGACTCTTGATTTCCTAATTTAAAAAAAAAAATCAAATATTGACAAATCATTCATTCTTTTAAAGGGGGCATATGTTTGCATTCAAAAAAGTCCAATTTTTAGTTATTATCTACATGCGATCACCGTTCGGAAGTAATAAAAGTGGACTTGACAATCTCATATGCAACCATCAAAAGTAGCGAAGAAAAGGGAAAATAGTGAAGAATATACTAGCATGTTTGGTCATTTGTAGAGGAAACTGCTTGAATGGATTGAAGATTGGTCGATATTACATATTGTTGATTACTTGGGTGTAAATGCTAGCACATATCGACAAGTGGCAAATGATTGTGAAATTTTTTTAACGAAGTTGTCAATGAGCATGTTAATTAAGGAGCAAGGTGATTGATTAAAAGGATTGCGTCAAGACTCTGGCGTGTACACCTACTAGTGGAGATCATGGAGAACTGTTATGATGGGAAGTGAACGTGGAAAATTGAGGCCGGTGTACTGCATCAAGGCTTAATCTGAAGAACGGTTACAAGAGCACTTGTAAACTTGGAGAATAGTCAAACCATTGGAGAAATGGAGGACTATTTCAAAGGAGCTTCGAAGAAGACTCGCCGATGTGGGTTGAGGACTTGCCGAGACGGGGACATGAGACTGAAATTTCAAAAGAAATTGCTCCCAAAAAGTTATAATAGAATGCTCATATAACAAGTTTCATCAATTAGAAGGGGGCATAATCGACAATCAAAATGTAATCTTTTATTATATTTACTTTCCTACACTTTATTTTTCCTTAGTTATAACTTTTCAATTCTTGTCGTCGATCATATTTCAATGCGTATCTTTATCCCGATACTTGATCGTCGATTCAATTTTTGCGTGCATCTCTATAATAAATGTCGCGCCGTCGATTAAATTCCGTCATTACATTTATGTACGTTCTCAAACTTTCTCATCGATTAAATTCAAACATAATTCGTGCACGTGTGTTAATGTGAAAATGGTTATATTTTCAAGTCTTGTGTTGATTGAATCCTAGCACAGTTTGTACATACAATTTGATCCGAAGTTCGAAATATATATTTATATTTATTCTTGTTCGCCTAAATATTTTCTATATGGAGTGCCATCGAACCCGTTTCCTATCATTAAAAGGCAAATAATGACTTTTGAAAAAGAGTTTTGGTGGTAGATTAAATTCCAAATAAACAGGTGGTATGTTATTTTGCCGTAGATCGCTTGTACCAATTCGCCATGACTCGACTTCCTCCTTTTCCAAGGCCAGGGGCCATGATTCAACGTAGCCCATCAATATCCACCCAAAGGGCGAGGCCGAGAAAGCAAGCGATGTCTTTAAGTCCCGGATTCAATGAATTTGAACACTTCGCACACGAACTTCACGGTACCTGTCTTTAAATCAATTTGAATAATTCGCAAGTGAACTTCATGGTGCTCAAACGGGACAGACCAAATGGACACGTCATCACAGCTCAACAACTAGCCCCCAACAGAGCAAATCACAATTTTCATGGGCTCCCCCAACTATTTATGGGCAAAGACAAGCGAGGGCAGCCGGTCACTGATCAAACATATTTTGAGGATGAAAGAAAAGCAAGTGGCATTGTATGCCGTCTCTGCTACCCCAGCTAATTATTATTCACTCTCTGCCCTCTCTGTCTCTCTCTCCCAACTTCCCTCATTAAATCAATCGTACATTTGGCAGTGAATGAAAAGACGTGGAGCACTCCCTAATAAAAGCAATCGTACATGAGGGTCGGTGACGGATAAGAGCACAAGTTGAAGGCAAAATCAAAAATCGAATCGAAGGAACTATAAAAATCAGTCCATTTTCAGATTCTTTAATTATCGATCTGATTGTTGGTTTTAAAATAAAGTTGAATTGATACGTGCAATTCTTCCTATCCATGACGTTTATTTTCCGGTATACCTTAATAGATTGTTTTCTTTCAAGCTCGCCCTAAAATTTACATACAACATGTCTTATTTTGCACTTGACAAGGTGACTGTATTGATTTTCATCTAGGGTTATTAGATGAGTTCCATATAGCAAAGATTTTCGAATCATTGAACAACTTGCAAAAACATTATCATATACAAAAGTTTTAGCCCATGTCATTATTTGATTCTTAAAATAAGCATAGGGTACTCATGAACTCATAGGCCCTAGGTTAAAGCAATTAAGGTGAAATTTCGTCTTGACAAAGAAAGGAGAATACGTAGCATGCATAATTTGTGAGTGAAAGTGTAAAAACCAAGCCAATCAAGGCCCACATTTAGGCCATCATCTCTACTATTTTGTTCTCAAGAACAAAAAGGAACATTAATCACCACCCACCTGGGTGGCGCTGCTGGCAGTGAGCTTCTCTCCCTAACGCAAGGGGAGGAGTTCGATTCCTGAACATCGCAGGGTGACTTACCCGGTGGCACGTGTGTGGTGGCTAGCACATGTTGCCCCCAGGGTTTATCCACTATTACCTCGGGCCTTTCGGGCTGTCCGTGTTCGTACGGTGCGCGGGTTCCCGGGTTACTAAAAAAAAAAAAAAGAACATTAATCAATTTGGTGATATCAGCTAATTTTTCTATTTTTTAGAATAGATTAATGGTTAGGCAATATATTTGAAATAGAAATAAGAAATAAAAATAAGTTAGTTTTTGTTTCCAAAAATAATTTTAAAACCAAGACATTTTCTTTCTTTCTTTCTTTCTTCTTTTTCTTTTCTTCTTCTTCTTCCATCTCTGGTTGGTCATTAACAAAAGATTTGAAAGTCATACCAAATGCATTCCTACTCTTTTTCTATTACGACAATAGAAATTTTGTGTAATTATCAAACGCATTCAAATGCTTAAAAACTTATCCAGAAAATAGAATTAGAAAAAATTATATCTAAATAAATATTATTTTCAAAAATAAAATAATTACCAAATGCATCCTTAGTGATTTTCCTTCGTCTTGGTAAGGTGATTATAACTTTATTTGCTTTTATTTGATTATAAAAAGAATGGGAACATGTGACTAATGCTAGTGACCCCCTTTGGGTATTACCGTAATCGTTCCTCTTTCATTATAGAAAATTTGATTTAAGCCACAACTACTTTACATCACCTGTGATATAAAGATTTGAGGTAAGTGAGCTCATTACTATAGTCCCACCAAGATACTAATAGCTAGAGTCTCTCCATATGAATCATGCGATAGCTTAACAATGTGGTATAAGTTATTTCAAGATTTGTTTAAGACCTAATCGAACTTAGGATCTCTTGGAAGCCAATTTGTAACGACCCGAGCCCTACTGTGTAATATTGTCCGCTTTGGACACTAAGTCCTCATGACTTTAAAACGTGTTATATAGATTAAAGGGACCACAAGTCTTATAAACTAGCCTAGGACTCCCCCCTAAGCGATATGGGACTAGAGAGGACCCCTTCTCCTTCATTGGGTTATCACACTCTTCACCCCTTAAGAGTAAAGCGTTCTCGCTGTGGCCCTCACACACGGTCAAGAGTCGGCTTTGATACCATTTATAATGACCCGGGCCTCGCTGTATAATATTGTCCGCTTTGAACACTAAGTCACTCACGGCTTTAAAACACATTATATAGATTAAAGGGACCCAAGCCTTTATAAACTAGCTCATGACTCTCCCCCTAAGCGATGTGGGACGGGAGACATGTCCTTGGCCTGTCTAGGTCATCACATATTAGTGTGACAGCCTAAGGAAGGAGAATGGGTCCTCTTTATTCCCACATCGCTTAAAGGGGGAGTCATGGGCTAGTTTATAAAGCTTGGGGTCACTTTAATCTGTATAACGCATTTTAAAGCCGTGAGAACTCAGTGTCCAAAGCGAACTATATTACACAGTAGGGCTCGGGTCGTTACAAATGGTATTAGAGTCAACTCCTGACCGCATGTGAGGGCCACAACAAGGATGATGTGCCTTAAGAGGGGGAGAATGTGACGACCCAGATAGACCAAGGACATGTCTCCCATCCCACATCGCTTAGGGGGGAGTCTTGGGCTAGTTTATAAATGCTTTGATCTTTTTAATCTGTATAACGCATTTTAAAGTCATGAGGACTCAGTGTCCAAAGCGGACACTATTATACAGTGGGGCCTAGGTCGTTACAAAATAACCCTTTCCCCATTAGGCCAATCACTTTGGTGGTACTATTGTAATATATACATGGGAATCAATCAAGATTTTGCAGTATGTCAACGCGAAAATTACTAGACAAAACAAACAACGAATGATAAGGGACGCCAAAATTTACATGATTCAATCCAATACTAATATCAATATCTATCGAGAGAGTTGATAGCAAATAATCCACTAATAATCAGAAAATTCAAATTACAATCATTCATACGCTCAAGTATTTCTTACACTTAAATTAAATCCAAATCCCAAGTGTTTACAAATAAACAATACATTTTGATAACTTAAAATTCACGGCATAAAATCCACGTGTTTGGAACTTTCTCATCATGCCACCACACGAAGCATTCCTACTTGGCTTAAGGATTTTCTTTTGTGCATCGTCCAAAGGAAGGAGAGCCATTGTGCAGCGCAACTCTTAAGGAACCCTCAAGCTATCACGCATGAAAGAAACCCACCGGTGGCTCCTTGTCCTCTTCTATAGGAACCCACACGACTATCATCGTGCGACTATATATTAGGGGTGAGCATATCAAACCAATCAAACTAGAAATCGCTCGAACCAGCCACAAGACTATCATTGTGCAGCTACATATTAGGGGCGAGCATTTAGGACCCACTGAACTAGGAACTACCCAAACCAATCGGTTATGGGCAGTTCATAGAGCGTCGGTACAATTCCCAATTCCATAAAAATGAAATAAGTGATTTTTGGTCCAATTCTTGGTGTTGGGGGGAACTCGACCTGCTTTTTTTTTTTTTTTTAATTTCTCAAAAATAGTGACAAGTTTAGTAATTTTTTGGGGGAAAGATTTACCTTGTCAATCATGTGCCATTTTCAAGGAAAAGATTTACCTTAAAAATGTTGAAATTTGGAGGTAGAATTGCCAAGTGATCGATTCCATAGGACGCTCAATCCGGTCCCCTATCCTAGAAATTGGGAACTAATTCTCCCAATCCGATCTAATCCCAAGTCCAATTCCAGGTTCCTACGTGGGATTGGACTGGACTGGAAACTAGTCATCCCTTCTCCATATAGAGAGAGTAGACCTAAGGTTCTCCTTCTTTTTGTCTTTATTTTTCCTTTTCACCCGGTTCTCCCTTGAGCCCATTCTTTGTCTTGCAATGGCTTTCTCTTAATTAAGAGAAGTAACTTGTGCATATCTTGTGCCGAAACTTGAACATTTATCTAATAGGATTGGGTTCCGTAGATGGCTCAAATTCAAGAGATATTTTAACAATAACTTTGTTTGTGTCAACCAATCATAGATGCACAATCCTTCTCTTATTTATTAAAACCCTTTAGCTTTCTCATAGGATGTACGTTTTTGAATTTTGATAGTGTCTCAACAATTTATTTTGTAATTTTTTATTTTTTTAACCTAGTTTTAAGAGCACTTATTTATAAAACTCTTGAAATATAGATACATCTTTTAAGTTCAACCTCACGCATGACAATATGGCATGTATCATGACTTGTACTGTGTATAAAGAGGCACAGCCCTACACAAGTATCACATGTAGTATGTCTTTCTCTATCCTTTATTTGAAAGTAATCGGAATTTATGTCCAGACGACAGAAAGAGATCCCACAAAGTGGACATGTTCGTGCAAACTCATGCCCATGCATGTTGAGAAAATATTGAGTGCAACTGAAGTAGACACCTCAACAATGCACAAGTCCATTCTACATGTCGCTTACGGACCCACTTTTCAAGAAACCTGAATCCCCTCTCTCTCCCCTTTGTTTCTCTCTCTTCTTCACAATTTCTTCACCATTTCTTTGTCCTTTGTTTTTGTTTTTCTTTGTTTCTTTCTTTCTCTTTGGATTGTGGCCAACGACTAGCCACAAATGAGGGCCGATAAGGGTATCGTGGCCCTCGCCTATGGCCAGTGAGGGTTGCTTTCGTCGAATTCGGCGAGGCCTCAACCCTTGTGACCAAGGCAAGGGTTGCCCTTGCTGGATCCGACGAAAGTGATGATGGCCACGAATGAGCGTTAGCATGCTCATGAGTGATTCGTCCATGGCCGGTCACTACAATTGAGCGGCATCCATGGCCTTAGAAGGCAAAAAACAAAAAACAAAAAAAGAAAGAAAGCAACAATGAAGACGAGAGAAAGAACGAAGGAGAGAGAGAGAAGGTGTATGAAAACAGAGGAGTGAAAGCGAGTAGAGAGAGAATGGGCCCACGAGAGTTTTAAATGTTTATGACTTGTGGGCTTAGGTACAATATGTGTCGCAAGATAGATGGACTAATATTTTGCTGAGTTGGTTACAATTTGGATATTCCATATTTTCTCCATGCATGTTTCACACTTGAATTGGGCTCAAGTTATAGTAAATGCGATGCATTAAAACGAAGTACTTCAAAACTCTTTATAAATAGAAGAGCCTCAAACGCATTCAAATGCAAGCCAAATAGACTCTGAGAGAGAGATATTCAGAGAGAGAGAGATGGAATTCACGCGAAAATTCCCCATGAAAGGAGGAATGGGAGAAACAAGTTATGCTAACAACTCATTACTTCAGGTAAACCTCTCATTGTTCTATTGTGGGCACATATTTGTCTTAATGAAAATGGGATGACACCAAAAAATACTTTCAAGAATTTATTTTTCAAGAGAATGACACTACTTTTCCTCATTCTTAAAGATTGTTTAAACCATTAAGGCTTGCTCCAATAGCTACCTTTAGGGGAAGGTGGGGAGTTAGAATCTTCATCTTCTCAAAAGGGTTGGAGGTAAGGACGATTAGTTTTAAATGTAGATTTCGACTTCCACGTCATGTAAAGAGGCAAGACAAAAGTCCAAAATGAGTTGAGAACTAGAGTAAGATTAACGAGAAAAAAAAATTAATTATTATACACCCTTTTGTGATAATGCACTACAATATGATTGTTCATTTTGTAACAAACTAGGTTCTTTTTTTAATTAACAAAGTATCTCTCGAGGAATGAACACTTGAGAGTATATAGAAGAACTAGATCTTGTAAAACCATCGCAACATCGGATAAATGATGTTTGATTTGGATTAATGTAGATAAATGAGACTGTTTTTAAGCTTATTATCTAGGTGATAATCGAGAGCTCAAGCTTAAAATATATTTGTCGCCTTAACTGAGTGTTAAGATGATGATATAATACTTATTATGTCCGAAAGTAAAATAACCCACATATTTTACTTTATCTGTCTATGATGCTAGATGTGAGTTCTGATGAATTTTGTGAATGAGTAGATACGTGAACTCAAGTTAGACATTGGGTATGTCTGAACTATCATCTGTACGGTATTAAAAGTATAGACATACGCTCCATGGGAAATGAGTTAATACCGTAATACGTATTTCATACTACGTATGCATGAGACGACCAATAAAAGTGGCAAAAAGTTTGATCTTAACTTTTATGACGTGTGAGACTCTTGAGCAAAAGAGTTCCTCAATTTTAGTGCCCTCATGACTTTTACTTATTCTCAAGGTTTCTATTTAGTGTTTGCTATCTTAGGATGTTGCCAATTGTCATTAGTTGATTCGATCTAATGGGATATTTCTAGAAAAGCAAGCTAAACTGAAATTGAGAGTTTGAATGAAAGAGGAAGATAGAATATTGAGAATCACATTCTAAGTTTTTGTGTTTATCGTGTGACCAATTATGACTGTCTTTGGGATAATCATAATTGTGAATACAATATATATATATATATATATATATATATATATATATATATATATATATATATCATTGCTTAAAAGAGATCAAGAAAGATATAAATGTGACTGATCGATCTAGGGTGCTGCATACTAAATCTACTCAGAGTGTGATGCCCATTATGAGCTGCTATATATTCTTAACAGATGTATAACAACGAGCTCTCAAAGTATGCTGGTCGCACGGATTATTCACCGGTATGAATGTTGAAGAGAGGTAAAGAGAATCTTGTTCAGCCCACCATGTGCGAGTGGGAGATGATGGTTTTATTATTGATGGGCTTAAGGCCCGTCCGTCCATGTTGAGCCTAAAAGCCCGGCCCACAGGAATAGGGCCTGTGGATGAAGGGTCGTATAAAAGGGAGGAGAGAAAGGGAGAACGCATCTTTTTGGAATTAAAAAGTACGTACGTCTCTCGCTCTCTCTCTCTCCCAAAAGGAAAACAATAAAGCACAAGGCACGTTTTTCTTCCCTTCAAGGCGAATTGGCGTCATCGGATCGAACAGGGCCAAATTCACTTCCTCATATCGGCGTCGGTGTTTAATCTGTGGCTAAAAAGGTACGCTCAAATCCGTGGTGTGTTTTAGGATCGGTGATACGTGTTGTTTTCCTGGGCTCGTCTTCCGCATTCGTTTTAGGGGTTCGATTTAGTGTCGAATCCAGTTTTTGGGAATCCGTTAATCCCAACACGGACACCATCAGCGTTGCTCACCGGTAGAGAGGATGACGAAACCGCAGGATTCGCCGAAGGCAGCGTTGACATTTTCTGCGCGAGCAAGAGAGAGAAAAGTTGGGTCTCCAAATGAGCTCTCCCTTTCCTGCGTTCTTCTTCTCTCCTCTTTCGCTCCTTTCTTCTCTCTAGCAAAACACCCCTAGCCAACCTCCCAGCTCCTCATTCCTAGTTCCATACAAATTTCACTTAAAACTGGAAACATATTCATTGGAATAAGTTCCTTATTTTTTTACAAAACTTGCTCTACATATCTTGAAACCTGAAACCTACCACCTTCCACACATTTCAAGCTTGATTTCAAGATTTATCCAAGTTCTACTCATACAATTAATTAAACAATTACGGTAAATTATAATTAGTACTTGCTCATTGACCATAACTTATTTATATACAATCAAAAAATATAAAATATTAACAAAATAAAAGTTTTAGTTATAAAATAAAAGTTTAGATTAACGGTTTCAGATTATATACTCATTATCGAATGCAATAAAATACTGCAAAATCACGCAAATAAATAAATAAATTAATAAAACACAAAAGCTCATTATAAATTCCATTAACCTAAAACTTGAAACTTTCCCATCAAATAAATAAATTTTCTAATTTTTGGAGCCTAAAATCTATTCTGGACACTTTTCCAACAATTGAGTTTTCTATTCTTTCCGCTGGCCTTGCTTTCTTTTCCATAAGCCAGCTCACCTACTCCAGAAGGTCTGGGTACGCTCACGTCGCTTGCTGATGGCTCCTCACCCTCGCTCACGGACGGACGCCTCTTTTGCTTGGTCGCCTACGTCACTGTTGTCTCTCCCCTCTTTCAGTGACGCGAGTCTATGCTAGGGAAAGAGAAGAGAACGAGGGTTGGGCCCTGTTTTCTTTTCTTTCTCGGGCTTAAACATGGGTTTTTAAAAAAAGAAAGCAAAAAGAAAAATAGAGATTAGGCCTAAAGAGGATATTAGGAGCTGGGCCGATAGAGGGAGGGGCTAGAGGGCCGAAAATTTTGTTAAGAGAATGGGCTGGAAAAACTGGCCCACTCAATTTTGTTACTATTTTTTTTTTTTTTTTTGCTTTTTACCTTTTTATAATTTTTTATATTTTTGCAAAATAAATGGATTTTTAAATATCAACAAAAATTCGGATGTCAACACTTACTATCCATTTTTCTTAATTTAAGGCAACATTAACGAATCAAGAGGATATTGTCGCACTACCAAATTGAAGAAATGGCTTCCAATGGATAGGATGCCTAGATTAAATTAACAAGTTGGATGATGTTTCCACCCAAATATGTCCAATTTTTAGTTGTTATCTATATGTGATGACCGTTCGGAAACAACAAAAGTAGGTTTGACAACCTCATATGCAACTATCAAAAGTAGCAATGAAAAGGGAAAAGAGTGGAGAATATAACATCCGAGTATGTTTGGTCATCCATGGAGGAAACCAATTGAATGGGTCGGAGATTGGTCAATATCATATGTTGTTGATGACTTGGGTGTGCATGTTGGCACATATCGACAAGTGACAAAAGATCGCAAATTATTTTAACAAAGTTGTCGATGAGCATGTTAACTAAGGAGCAAGGTGATTGATTAAAAGGATTGCGTCAAAGTTCTGGCATGTACACCTACTAGTGGAGATCATGGAGAACTGTTACAATGGGAAATGAACGTGGAAAATTGAGGCTGGTGTACTGCATAAAGGCTTAATCTGAAGAACGGCTACAAGAGCACGTGTAAACTTGGAGAATAGTCAAACCACTGGAGAAGTAGAGGACTATTTCGAAGGACCTTCGAAGAAGACTTGCCGATGTGGGTTGAGGACTATTTCGAAGGAGTTTTGAAGAAGACTTGCCGACATGGAAACATGAGACTGAAATTTCAAAAGAAATTGCTCCCAAAAAGTTATAATAGAATGCTCATATACCAAGTTTCATCAACTAGAAGGGGACATAATCGACAAAATGTAATTTTATATTTACTTTATTGCACTTTATTTTTCATTAGTTATAACTTTTCAATTATTGTCATCGATTAAATTTCAACGCATTTCTTTATCCTGATACTTGATCGTCAATTCAATTTTTGCGTGCATCTCTATCATGGGTATCGTGCCATCAATTAAATTCCGACAATACATCTATATATGTTCTCAAGCTTTGTCGTCAATTAAATTTTGACAGAGTTCGTGCACGTGTGTTGATGTGAAAATTGTTACATTTTCAAGTATTGTTATTGATTGAATTCTAGCATAGTTTGTATTTGCAATTTGATCCGAAGTTGAAGTAAATATTTATATTTATTTCTTGTTCGCCTGAATATTTCTTATATGGAATTGCCATAGAATCCGTTTCCTCTCACCAAAAGCCTAACGACTTTTGAAAAAGAGTTTTGGTGGTAGATTAAATTTCGGATAAACAGGTGGTATGTTATTTTGCCATAAGATCACTTGTACCAATTCGCCATGACTTAACTTCCTCCTCCTCCTCCTCCAAGGCCAGGGGCAATGATTCAACGTAGCCCATCAATGTCCACCTGAAGAGCGAGGCTGAGAAAGCAAGCGATGTCTTTATGTCCCGGATTCAATGAATTTGAACACTTCGCACACGAACTTCACAGTACCCGTCTTTAAATCAATCGAATGCTTCGCACATGAACTTCATGGTGTTCAAACGGGACAGACCAAATAGACCCGTCATCCCAGCACAACAACTAGCCCCCAACAGAGCAAATCACAATTTTCATGGGCTCCCCCGACGATTTATGAGCAAGGACAAGCGAGGGCAGCCGGTCATTGATCAAACATTTATGAGGATGATAGAAAAGGAAATGGCATTATATGCCGTCTCTACTCCCCAGCTACTATTATTCAATCTCTCCTCTCTCTCTCTCTCTCTCTCTCTCTCTCTCTCTATCTCAACTGCCCTTATTATAGCAATCGTACCTGTACTTGGATGTTTGTCCAAAGCAGTGGATGAAAAGACGCGCAGAACTTCCCTGACTAAAGCAGTACAAGGTAAAAACAAAAACCGTATTGAAGGAGTTATGAAAATCAGCCTAGTTTCAGTTTCTCGTAATTATCGATCTGATTGTTGATTTTACGAAAAATATCGGTACGTGCAATTCTTCCTATCCATGATGCTTATTTTGCGGTATGCCTTAATAGATTGTTTCCTTTCAAGCTCACCCTAAGATATACATACAACAGGTCTTATTTTGCACTTGGCAATGTGACAATATTGATTTCCCTCTAGGGTCAGATGTGTTCCATATATTTATATTAGCAAAGATTTTCAAATCATTGAACAACTTGCCAAAAAATATCATATACAAAAGTTTTAGCTCATATCCATATTTGATTCTTAAATTAAGCGCAGGGTACTCATGAACTCATAGGCCATAGGTTAAAGCAATTAAGGTGAAATTTTGTGTTAACAAAAAAAGGAGAATATGTATCACGCTAATTTGTCAGTGAAAGTGTAAAAACAAGCCAATCAAGGCTCACATTTAGGCCACAATTAATAATCAGTCAATTATTGACTATTTCTACTCTTTTGTTCTCCAAAACAAAAAATAACATAAATTCATTTGGTGACATCAACTAATTTTTTCTATTTTTAGAACAAATTGATATGTAGGGAATATTTTTTGGGACATAAATAAGAAGGAGAAAAAAGTTACTTTTTTTTTTTATTTGTAAAAACAATTCTAAAACCAAGGCATTTTCTTTTCTTTTCCTTTTCTTCTTTTCTTTTCTTCTTTTTCTTCCATCTCTAGTTGGTCATTAAACAAAAATTTGAGAATCATACCAAATGCATCCCTATTCTTTTTCTATTTCAAAAATATATATTATATATAATTATCAAACGCGTTTAAATGCTCAAAACTTGTCCATAAAATAGAATTAAAAAAAATATTTCAGAACATATATTATTTCCAAAATAAAATAATTACCAAATGCATCCTTAATGATTTTCCTTTGTCCAAGTAAGGTGATTATAACTTTTTTTCTTTTTTATATGATTATAAAAAGAATGGGAACATTTGGCTAATGCTAGTGACCCCCTTTGGGTATTACCATAATCGTCTCTCTTTTGTTATAGAAAATTTGGTTTAAGCCAAAACTACTTTACACCACCCGTGATATAAACATTTGAGGTAAGTAAGCTCGTTACTATAGTCCCACCAAGATACTAATAGCTAGAAGTCTCTCCATACAAATCATGCAACAGCTTGACAACTTAGTACAAGTTATTTCGAGATTTGTTTATGACATCATCAAACTTAGGATTTCTTGGAAGACAAATAACCCTTTTTCCCATTAGGCCAATCACTTCGGTGGTAACTATTGTAATATATACACGAGAAATCAATCAAGATCTTGCAGTTTATGTCAACTTGAAAATTACTAGACAAAACAAACAATGAATAATAAGGACGCCAAAATTTACATGATTCAGTCCAATATCAATATCTACATCTATGGTGAAAGTTGGCGGCAAATAATCCACTAATAATAAAAAAATTCAGGTTACAATCATTCATACGCCTGAGTATTTCTTACACCTACATTAAATCCAAATCCCAAGTATTTGCAAATAAACAACCCATTTTGATAGCTTAAAACTCATAACCTAAAATTCAAAGTATTTACAAATAAACAACCCATTTTGATAGCTTAAAACTCACAACATAAAATCCATGTGTTTGGAACTTTCTCATCATGCCACCACACGAAGCATTCCTCCTCGGCTTTAGGATTTTCTTTTGTGTAGCGTCCAAAGGAAGGAGAGCCATTGTGCAGCGCAACTCTTAAGGAACCCTCACCTTCTCATGCACGAAAGAAACCCACCAGCGGCTCCTTGTCCTCTTTTATAGGAATCCACAAGAATATCATTGTGCAGCTATATATTAGGGTCAGCATATTGGACCAACCGAACTAGAAACTATCCGAATCGGCCACAAAACTATTATTGTGCGGCTATATATTAGGGGTGAGCATTTAGGACCAACTGAACTAGGAACTGCCCAAAGCGGCCGATTCCGAGTGGTTCATGAGTGCGTTGGTCCAGTTCTCGATTTCATAAAAATGAAACAAGTGATTTTCGGTTTGATTCCCAGTGTTGGAGGGAACTTGACCGGCTATATTGTTTTAAAAAAAAATTCTTAAAAATAGCGACAAGTTTAGTAATTTTTGGGGGAAAGATTTACCTCGTCGATTATGTGCCATTTTCGAGGGAAAGATTAATCTTCAAAATGTTGAAACTTGGAGGTAGAATTGCCAAGTGATCGATGGACGCTCAATCCGGTCCCTGTCCCATAAATTGGAAACCAATCCTTCCAATCCAATCCGATCCCAACAACAGTTCTTGATTCCTAGGTGGGATTGGCCCAGACCAGACACTAGTCATCCCTTCTACATAGAAAGAGAGTAGACATAAGGTTCTCCTTCTTCTTCTTCTTCTTCTTTTTTCTCCTTTTCACTTGGTGCTCCCTTGAGCCCATTCTTTGTCTTGTAATGGCTTTCTCTTAATTAAGAGAAGTAACCCGTGCATATCTTGTGCTGAAACTTGAACATTTATCCAGTGGGATTGAGTTCCGTAAATGGCTCAAATTCAAGAGATACTTTAATAGTAACTTTGTTTGTATAGACCAATCATAGATACACAATCCTTCTCTTATTTATTAGGACCCTTTAGTTTTTTCATAGGATGCACGTTTTGAATTTTGAAAGTGCCTCAACAATTTTTTTGTAATTTTTTTTAACCTAGCTTTAAGAGCATTCATTGATAAAACTCTTGAAAAATAGAAACATCTTTTAAGTTCAACCTCGTGCATGGCAATATGGCACATATCTAGACTTGTACTATGTATAGAGAAGCACAACCTTACGCAAGTATTGCATGTATTTTGTCTTTGTCTATCCTTTATTTGAATGTAATAAGAATTCCTATCTAGGTGATTGAGAGAGATCCCACCAAGTGGACATGTTTGTGCAAACTCATGCCCATGCATGTTGAGAAAATATTGAATGTAGCTGAAGTAGCCACCTCAACAATGCATAAGTCCATTCTACGTGTCGCTCACGGGCCCAATTTTCAAGAAACCTAAATCCCCTCTCTCTCCCTTTCATTTCTCTCTCTCTTCTTCACCGTTTCTTTGTCCTTTTTTTTTTCTTTTACTTTCTTTCTCTCTCATTGGCCTGTGGCCAGCGACTAGCCACAGATGAGGGCCGGCAAGGGTGTCATGGCCCTTGCCTATACCAACCCTCACCTGTGGCCAGCGAGGGTCACTTTCATCAAATTTGGCGAGGGCTCAACCCTCGTGACCAAGGCAAGGGCTGCCCTCCAAATCAGACGAAAGCAATGACGGCCACAAATGAGGGTTAGCATGCTCAAGAGTGTTTTTTTTGCCTTAGAAGGCAAAAAAAAAACAAAAACAAAAACAA